>NC_064862.1:15873526-16173526 GCF_024139225.1 Suncus etruscus
AATTATAATTGACTTGATTAAATTATTTCCATGATGACATAAAGTCTGATCATATTTGCTTATGTATTAACTACTTAAATTTTTCTCTTGTGAACTATCTTTTTTAAATGTTTTCTCTCATTCCTGTATTATTTTCATATATAATTTTTAGGTATTATTCACATATTCCACACTAAGATGCTTTGGTTAAACATTTAATATTTCCCTACTCTTTACTCTTTTTATTAGATATTTTTAAGAAAAATGTTGAATTTTATATGGTATGGCTTGGCTTATTTTTCTCTGTAACTAGTGTTATTTATGACAACTTAGAGAAATTTGAACATCCTAAAGTCTTAAAAAGTCTCCTATGGACCAGTGCAATAGCATAGCTGTAGGGCATTTACCTTGCATGCAGCCTACACGTGTTCAATCCCTGTCATCTTATATATCCCCTCAGGTTTGATTTCTGAGCGTAGAGTCAGGAGTAACTCCTGAACAGTGCCGGTGTGGCCACAAAACCAAACAAAACAAGAACTCCCCCTACATCATGTTCTATAGTAGTGCTTTTGAAGCAGAACTACTATATGACCTCATTTTTGGATACGATTTCAAAGGAAATGAAAGCAGGATCTGAAAGAGATAGGTACTTCCATTTTTATATTATATTATTTACAACCTCTGAAATATAGAAATGGAAACAACTTAAGTGTTTGGCAATAGATTAAAGGCAATAAATAAGCAGATAAATATCTAAGAGCAACCTTTCTTTTTCTCTCACACATACTCCCAAGTGAATAATATTTATTCATGAGAAGGAAGATAACCTTGCAATTCTTAGGAACATAGATGGTTCTTAGAATTACTATGGTAAGTGAAATAAGTCAGGCAAAGACAGACATACAATGTCTGCTATCACTTAGATGCAAAATCTAAAACTGCTGAACTCAGAGAATGAAGCGAGTTGTTGTTGCAAAGGACTTAAGGGGGGCTAAATAAGGGTATGGTGGTCAAAGTATACAGACTCCCAGCTATAAAATGAGTAAGGTCTTAGGACATAATGTACAGTGTGGTGTATATAATTACCTATACTGTATCATTTACTTGAAAGTTGCAAAGAGGGTAAAATTTTACTACACAAAAAAGAAGGTAATTATGCGATGTGATGCAGGCGTTAGCTAACGCTATAGTGATGATCATTTTTGAATCTGTTAAGTGTATCAAATAAGCATGTTGTATACCTTAAACACATCATGCTTATGTGGAAATTTTAACTTAATGAAGTCGGGAGAGAAGAAGAAATTTCTACAGTGACTGAAATATTCTCTATCTATGCTAACCAACATGGTTGTCTGGAGCCCCATGAAGATATTGAACAGATAAATTATGTGACTGAAAAAACTGTTTGAACATTTAATTTAAATTTCTGCATATGCTACATATGACTGACACATTGTTATAATCATTCAGCTATGTCATCCTACAATAAAATAAAAATAGAGGAAAGTAACAGAAAAATAGTTAAGAAACCAAATTATTTGGAAATTAACATATTTCTTGGTTGGATCCCAGTACCCTATATGGTTCCACAGATGTGCTAGGAATGAACCCTGAAAGTAGAGCTGGGGGTAAACCCTGAGCAGTAGTACCAGGTATGGACCCAAAACCAATTAATACTATTAATAGTTATATTAATAATATCTATCAACATCCCACAATTTAAAAGACTTTGTGGGATTAAGTAACAGGATCTTAGAGTAAAATATATAGCATTAAATCTCTTTTCATAAAAAAAGAAATATATCAAACCTTTGATTTCTTCTTTGGAAAACTAGATTTCAAAATGTTTTAAACCTTAAGCAAGCAAAAAATTAGAATATAAATATATTTATATGTATAAATATATGTATAAATATAAATATTTATATATATTTATATATAAATATATATTTATATATAAATATATATTTATATATTTATAAATATAAATATAATATATGTATAAATATAAATATTGAAAATAGAAAATATCAATAAAAGCAAAAATTCTTTCTTTGAATCAATAAAACTTACACATCTACCCTCACTAACAAATAAAAAATAGATAATTGGTCTATATTTTATGTTAAAGAGTCATCATCATTACCAAGTCCTGTAAATAATAATAAATAAATTCTATTATAATAAATTTAGTAATCCAAACAAATTGATTACTTAAAGACACAAACTACCAAAATTCACAAAAGACAGATAGCTTGGCTATACAGAGAATTATAAATAGGTTGAATAAATAATTAAGGTACTTATAAAGTCTAAGTCATCAGATCCATATGGATTTGAAAAGTGACTTCTAAGAATCCGCAACCTTTTACATATAGAAGCAGAATCCCTAAACTATTTTGTAAGTTCAGTATTACTCTTATATCAATGTTCTGAGAAATTCTGTGAATAAATTAATAAACAGATGAATCAATGAGTGTGAATAGGTATATCTGCTATGCAGAAAAATTTCAAATCCTATAAATACTACTTCCCTCTGGGAGGTAAGCCATCACTCCTCATTTCCTTGGGTTCTGTCTATTCATAGCATCTTCGCCTCCAAAAGAACAGTATGGGGGAAAGGTGATGAGAAAATTTACAGTGTAGAAACTTGACAAGACTAACATCAACATTGATAAGTCAGAAGGATTTATGCGACCTTGATGTAATGTATGGGCATGGTACTTGATCTCTGAATTTTCTGCCCCCAAATTCTGACCCTGACTTAATCCGAGAGTATTTCACACAATTTCAGTTCAGTCTTCAAAATAGCTCGAGTCAGTATTCCTCAAAACTGGTGAGGTGGAAACAGGAGAAAAGCCAGTACAAACAGACTTAGGTGGGAGAGGAATAAGAAAACTTTGCCTCCTATGAGAAAATATGACCTTATGCAGATATTACAAAGCTGAACAAATGCAACATTCTTTTAATCCTTTAATCAAATATTTATAAGCTTACACAAGGACCACTAACTCTTATACCTGTTCTTGAACAAACCAATATGATCCCATCTTTGATCACTTTTCATCTTTAACCCAAAGTTTTCTTTTGCAGAGCCTAGAAGCCTGGTAAGTGTGTTTCTTCTAACAAAATTAATGAGTGACAAATGCAAAAGATTTAAAGGTGAAAATAATAAAGCCTAAGACTGCTACAAACCGAAGGAAAGGACTCACTGATCCATAGATAACCCTAACTTTATTATACTCTTAACTCACTTATGTATAAAAATTATGCTCATATGTACCTTGATAGTTTGCTTATTGCCAGTCCAGTATCTCAAAGTGATCTAATACTTTAACATGGTTATAATCTGTGTTATACCTTGATCCAGGAAAATCATCACTGTGCTACTTTCACTATTCTAAAATCTCATTGATATTCAGCATTTATATAATTTATTCATTTCTATGTCTATATAATAGAAACTTGTGTAAAAAGACACATGTCCTTCTAGAATCTCGCTTCTTAAAATGGTTTATATATCTAAATGTGGCA
The DNA here is from genome assembly GCF_024139225.1 of Suncus etruscus. Lineage (NCBI taxonomy): Eukaryota > Metazoa > Chordata > Mammalia > Eulipotyphla > Soricidae > Suncus > Suncus etruscus. The sequence goes on from NC_064862.1 coordinate 15,877,040, forward strand.
CTCATAAAAAACTTGGCAACACAAATATTTTTTGAAATGTGCAATTATCAAAAAAATTAAAAATTGAGCTTATATGAATTTGATGCATTTTGAAGTGTTCACTTATATTGCATTTCTTAGACAAAAACGTGAAAGGAAGGAGACTGGACAGATGGTACAGAGATTAATGCACCTGCTTCTCATACTGTGAAACCTGGTTCTAACCCCATCTTCCTAGAGCACTGCCAAGAGTTATCCCTGAATACTGCTGGGTGTTCACCCCCCTGTCCCCAAAAGAATCTTTTGAGTGTGCACTCTTAACAAACTGCTAATCTTATTTAGAAACAATTTTCTTTGATTTATGCTTGCACTCTGACTTTTCTTCTCTTTCTTTCTTTCTTTCTTTCTTTCTTTCTTTCTTTCTTTCTTTCTTTCTTTCTTTCTTTCTTTCTTTCTTTCTTTATTTCTTTCTTTCTTTCTTTCTTTCTTTCTTTCTTTCTTTCTTTCTTTCTTTCTTCTTTTTTCTTTTTTTTCTTTCTTCTTTCTTGCTTTCTCTCTTCTTTCTTAATTTCTTCCTTCCTTCCTTCCTTCCTTCTCTCTTTATTTCATCTTTATTTCTTCCTTCCTTTTCTTCTTTCCTTCTTTTCTTTTTCTTTCTTTCTTCTTTCTTTCTCCTTTCTTTCTTACTTCTTTCTTTCTTTCTTTCTTTCTTCTTTCTTTCTTTCTTTCTTTCCTCTCTCCTTTCTTTCTTTCTTTCTTTCTTTCTCTTTCTTCTTTCTTTCTTTCTTTCTTTCTTTCTTTCTTTCTTTCTTTCTTTCTTTCTTTCTTTCTTTCTTTCTTTCTTTCTTTCTTTCTTTCTTTCTTTCTTTCTTTTTTCTTCTTCCTTCCTTCCTTCCTTCCTTCCTTCCTTCCTTCCTTCCTTCCTTCCTTCCTTCCTTCCTTCCTTCCTTCCTTCCTTCCTTCCTTCCTTCCTTCCTTCCTTCCTTCCTTCCTTCCTTCCTTCCTTCCTTCCTTCCTTCCTTCCTTCCTTCCTTCCTTCCTTCCTTCCTTCCTTCCTTCCTTCTTTCTTCTTTCTCTTTTCTTTTTTGTTTTGGGCCATACCTAGCAGTGCTCAGGGGTTACTCGTGACTGCACTCAGGAAGCTTTTCAGGTGATTTCAGGGGACCATATAGGATGCTGTGGATAAAAGCCATTTGCAAAAATGCCTTACCCACAGATCAGAGTGCCTCTGGTTTTTAAAATTAATTACTTAAATACTGTAGTTACAAGGGTGATCTGAGACTTTTTTTCAACAATTGCAAAGTTATTCATGATTGAGTTTCAGTCATATAAAGTATAATACCCGTCACCAGTGCACATTTCCTGCCAGCAGTGTCCCCAGTTTCTTCCCACTCTCACCTCTGAGAGACATTTTCTCTCTCTCTTTTTCTGTTTTTAACTTTCCATGTTTTTAATTTTAGACACTATGGTTTGTAATACTGTTGGTGAAGGGGTAGCATCCCTATCACTTTACCACATTTCAGCATCCTGTTCTTGTCCAGAATGATGATTTTCAACTGTTATTGTCATAATGGTCCCTTCTCTTCCCTAAGTGTATTTTCCCACTCTTTATGGCAAGGATTCTATCATGGACAAGAACTCCTGGCCTTCATCTCTATTGACTATGGATATTACTATTATCATATCACTTTATTTTATTTATATCCTGTTGGATTAACCTGTTTTTACTCTATTCAAAATGATTCTTTGCTTGTGCTTGTCACTTATGGGCTGGAAGTACCTCTGGATTGGTCCCCTACCCTTACCTGTTCTCCACCCAGGTGTGTGGTCCTTGTCTTTCCAATAAAGACCTTGAGTCACAGGAAGACCTGCTTGTGGTTTCGGGTTCACAACTGGCCTGGTGGTATCTTTTGCAAGCTAGAGGAAAGCTTGTGATGGAAGTTTACTGAACCTATTTTATTCTCTTCAACCTGTGTGAATTAATTGCTGTATTGCTGTTGTTTTCGTACCCACATTTCCCAATCTTCCTGGGTTGGGGGTGGGTGGGTGGATAACTTTCACTACAATATTTCACAAATGCTGCACTCTGGTTGGTTCTTGATTGTATAGTTTGCTGTTTCTATACTTTATTTCTCTGACTCACTCTTGAATTCTTTCCTGCAAAGAAATCAAGAACCTGGACTCCTGTGACAAGGTTGAAAAGTTGATGTGATTGAGATTTTCCTACAATGGAAACGTAAAAAGTCTGAGACACTGTCACAGCCAAGAAGAGACTAAGAAATATTTTGACTAACTGTGGTAACTTAGATGGGTTCCAGGCTGGCAAAAACAAATTCAGTCCAAAATTCAAAAACTGACTAAAGCACAGGCCTTAATTCAACCTTTATGGAAAGTGATAAGGAGATTCATCCAAAAATTGGAAATTGAGTTTCCATTCGACCAAGCTATTCTACTCCTAGGGAAATATCCTAGGAACACAAGAATACAGTACAAAAACCCCTTCCTCACACCTATATTTATTGCAGCACTATTCACAATATCCAGGCTCTGGAAACAACCAAGATGCCCTTCAACAGATGAACAGCTAAAAAAACAATGGTACATATATACAATGGAATATTATGTAGCTGTCAGGGGAGATGAAGTCATGAAATTTTCCTAAACCTGGTTGTACATGGAATCTGTCATGCTGAGTGAAATAAATCAGAGAGATAGACACAGAATAGTCTCACTCATCTATGGGTTTTAAGACACATAAAAGTCATTTTTGCAACAATCCTGAGGCAATGAGTGGAGGGCTGGAACTTCTAGCTCACTTCATGAAGCTCACCACAAAGAGTGGTGAGTGCAGTTATAGAAATAACAACACTGAGAACTACCATAACCATGTGAATGAATGAGGGAACTGGAAAGCCTGTCTAGAGTACAGGTGGGGGTGTGGTGGGATGGAGGGAGATTTGGGATATTGGTGGTGGGAATGTTGCACTAGTGAAGGGGCGTGTTCTTTACATGACTGAAACCTAATCACAATCATATCACAATAAATAAAGATATAAAAAATATGTTGCAAAGACTTACTTAATGAATGGGCACTGAAGCAAGAGTCTATGGCTGGAAGATAACTTTTTCAAAGATACTTATGAACAGAAATATTAGATTATATTAGAAGACATAAATACTAAAAATATTGTATTTGTGCAGGAATTTATATGATGTAAAAGTGATGTTTTAAAGTGCTTTTCATTTAATAAACCCCATCATATTATTACATAAATTTTAGATCTGTACCACTAGAAATCAAATATCTGCTTAGTACAATTTTATATTCACAGATAAAAATTTTAGTGGATTTCATCATTTTAAAAAATTTTAATTGCTTTGTTTTAGCACTGTGGTTGCAAATTTTTTCATCGTTCATTCTGCATAATACAATATACACCATCTTTTGCCAAGTATACTTTTCATCACCATCACCAATGTCTCCAATTTACCTCCCATCCCGTCCTCTCCAACCCTGCCTTGCTTCCTTTTTGACTCTGTGTTTTGCACTGATGTTAATAAAAGGGTGCTTTCCCTGTAGTTTCTCACCTTTCAGTGCTAGGTTTTTATCCAAAGCAATTATTTCCAAAAATCTTTATCCTTTTAGACCCTTCTCTACTAAATACACTCACCACTCTTTGTGGTGAGCTTTCTACCAAAAGCAGGACCTCCTGACATTTGTCTCTATTTTATCTGTATATTATTATCATACTATGTCTTGTTTTTGTATGTCCCACAAATGAGTGAAATTAGTCTCTGTTTATCCCCTCCTCTCTGACTCATTTCACTCAGCATAATAGTCTCCAAGTGCTTCAGGCATCTTGCATCTTAGCATCTCTAGTGGGGACAAATTCCTCATTAGAGGAAAGCCAGAGCACGAGTGGCCGAATATGAAATATGAAAAAATGAAATCACACAAACAGTATGTGGGATCAAAATATCTTCTTGCAGGAGTGCCACAAATTTAATCTTTAGGAAAGGGGTTGTATAGGGGTAAAACCAGCCATGGTGTAGAGAAGAATAATTATAATCACAAAGCAAAATACAGCAATAACAATACCTAAGCTATGGGTGTGACTGTAAAAATTCTAAGTTACAAAGGAGAAGGTTGCAACTCAAGGCAGCTCTTTGCAAGCTTACTTCAAATGCAAAATTAGGATAAGGAGGAGTAGGAATTATCTAGGAACTTGATCTTCACTAGGCTGGACTGTATTGTTTTAGAGGTCAAGTAAAGGAAGGAGCCAAATCCCCTAAATTGTGGTTAGGTGTGGTTCCCTTTTTCTAAGGAGAGTCAATAGCCCAGGGGTCTGCTCTCTGGCTTTGGCCTTGATTACCAAAAATGTAGCTACAAGAACATATTTGAAAAAGATAAAAAAAAAAAAACCACCATTGATTTATCTTATAGGTTCTAAATATTATTCAGAAAAAGGGGTTGGGATTTCTGAGGCAAATTATTTGATAGAGGCCACAATTTTGCCTGAGATTTTACAAAGGACAGATAGCCAATAATGACTGAAAATGTAATGCCAAGCGTTTCTTCGGAAATTCCTCAAACATCTACACAAGGGGAAAAGGCGCACAGTGGGCCTTTTAAGAAACCCCATGGGGGTTATTTTAGTTCTCCCCACCAGGATAATCTGAGGATACATCTGGTGGGCTGAGGTCTCCTAAGAGATTAAGTATGCCATGGTATCCAAGCCATCCAAGTGCAGGTAAATTTTGTGAGTTCATTTTTAACAGCTGTATAGTTTCCATTGTGTTATATGCAAAACATTTCTTTAGTCATTCATCTGTTGTCAGGTACCTGTTTCCAGATTAGTGCAGAGGGAATTTTGTGTAGTATTTTTTGTATTCCTGTGTTAAAGCTGACCAAAGCTGGCCTGGACCCAGGTTGGGGTCCGGGTTTGGAGATGCCAAGCCCAGGGAGGTCAGATCAAGGATGCCCAAGGTCCGAGGAAAGCCCACCGCTCAATTGAGGAGACACAACCTTGGAGGATGCAATCCACACGTAGGTTTATTCTTTTTCCAGGATCCTGGGGTGTCACCACAAGCCGGGAATTCAGTCTGCAGTGAGGCCCCGAAAATCCAAATTTACAAATTTAAGGAATTCATATGATAATGAGCATACAGGTCAAAGCATTTCATAGGTTTATACAGAGGACACAGAGCACAAGAATGTAGCAGGTGAGCGAGGAAAGGGCTCCGGGGCCTTACAGGGCACAAGGGACTCTAAATTCCCCCTCCCCTCCTCTAGCCTCGGGTCCATGACGTCACAGTACCCCAAATGCCTCATGATGTCACAGTACCTGCCAACTGCCCAAGTCCCCCATTGCTCCAAGGTTCTGTCCCCAGGGCAAGCAGCCTTTCTGACACTGAAAAAATAGAGAGAGAGATGGAGGTGGAGGATATGGAGGTGGAGGAGATGGGGGTGGAGGATATGGAGGTGGAGGAGATGGGAGTGGAGGATATGGAGGTGGAGGAGATGGGTGTAGAGGAAATGGAGGTGGGGTAGATGAAGAAAATGGCAATGGAAGAGATGAAGGAGTTGGAGGAGTAGGAGGAGATGGAGGCGATGGAGGTGAGAGAGATGGAGGAATCTCAATATTGGACTGATGATGGTACCTTGTGTTTCTATACTTTTCATATTGCATCCAAATTCCTTATATTTTGATTGAAGATAATGTCATAAAGTAATACAAATACATGTCTATATATTTTGAGTACTCTGTCTTTGAAATGAATATTTATTTTAAGATGTTTAAGTGGTAACAATTAGGAACGAGCAGATTCTTTATGAATGAGCCTTGTGCTGTGTTCATTTTTACCAATTTTCCAGAATTTGGATCTCTTCAGTGAGCTTATTTTTAGGAGGGATGGGAATGACCACTAAAAGGCTGTTTTAGACAGCGGTCTAACAGGCTCTCTAGGAATCAAAGGTATCTAAAGATAGACATGTTTTTATCTTCACCTCTTATTTCTGGCTTTGTGCTCAACAATTATTCTTGGTGGTGCTGTGGAACCATATGTGGTGCTGGAGTTAAACCAAGGTAGGCAATTTGCAAGACCATTTTATTATCTCTCCAGTCCACAAATGATCAAACACTTTATATTGATATCTATAATCTCTGTTAAAATACATTCAGTGAGAAAAGTTCTTACCTCCCTATTCTTCTTTTTTTTTGGGGGGGGGTCACACCCAGCAGCACTCAGGCTTACTCCTGGCTCTATGCTCAGAAATCGCCCTGGTAGCAACAGGGGACCATATGGGATGCTGGGATTTGAACCTTCATCCTTCTGCATGCAAGGCAAATACCTTACCTCCATGCTATCTTGCTGGCCCCACTTCCCTATTCTTCTATTGAAATACTTGGTAATTTCTATGGCTCTCCATTTGTTCTTAAGTAAAAAAAAATATACACTGCTACAAGATTTCTTTCTAAGTAGTAGTCTAATAGTCTACAATTTGAATGTCACATTTAAAATAAAATTAAAGTCCCCTAAATACAAAATTTATCATTTTCCCCAAATAAGTTCTATTGAAACCTGGAATCCTTGTTGAAGGAAGGTATGCTCAGCATTATCTTTCCTTCTAAGATTTTCCTCTGATAGTTTGCTAACATTTATGCTGATGTGTCTGAGATGACTAAAAAGGTTGTTAAAACAGTGAGGGCTTTTAGTCCTATTTTTTTTGTTACTTATCATTGCTCTTTCTTAATAAAAAGTATGCCTTGGTTTCTCTTCACTAATTATTACTCTTTACTAATTATTACTCACTTTTTAGCAACCTCCTTTGTCTCATCTGTGACTATGATCTTCTCAAAGAAAATATGTGTCATTTGTCAAGAGAATCATCAATTTGTCCTTGCTCAGGGACAGAACTTTTTTTGTTTTGTTTTTGGACCTAACTACCTGAAGGGATTACTTCTGATGGAGCTTAGAGAATCATATTTGATGCTGAGGTGTGAACAATGGTTAGAAATGGTTAGAAATATGTAAAAATTTTCCCTATACTATTTCTCAAACTCTGAGAATAAAACCTGTGAGAGTATAAGAGTCAGATACAATTTGCTATTCCTCAATTTCCAAAGAACATAATTTAAGATTCTTACATGATCTACTTGATGAATTCCCTTGTACTAAGAATGAGAAAACCATCTAATGAAACCTAGCCTCTTGAGAGTAAAGGGACTCCCTACACTTGAACAAGACCCCTCCTTTCATGTGATTGAGTTTGGGTTATATTAAGCTTATATGTGTAACTTTAAATACATATTAAAATATTTTTGGAAGGTATTTCAAAACTGACTAAAGCACAGGCCTTAATTCATTGTACATATCAGTTCGCTAACCATGACAGTTACCATGGTAATTTTAAATATTATCAGCAGATGAGAGTGATTATGATGTATAAGAATATTCCATGTTTTGTAAATTTGAAAAATTACAAATGTGAACAATTTTTAAATAAAATCTTACTAAATAATGAAGATATGTTGAAAATATCCTCTCAAAAAGTAGAAACCAGGTAGCCTATTAGCAAACATCGCTTTTAGCTCTGGAGTCTCAAGAGTCCAACATCAAGGTGGTGGTAGATTTGGTTTCTGATGAGACCCGATTATCAATATTTTGGGGGAGTGGGCACAGCAGGCGGTGCTCAGGAATCACTCTTGGGCACCATATGGGATGCTGGGGATCGAATATAGGTCAGCCAAGTGCTACTAGGCAAAGCACTCTGAGCTATGGCTCCAATGAGCCTTAATGCTTAACTTCATTGATGATTATCTCCTGGTTGTGCCCAAAGTGGCAGAAGCAGGGAGGGAGATGTCCAAAAGTCTGGTGAGGAGACTGATGTCATTGAGCTCTAGTCTCAGGCGCTTGGCACCTCTGGAAGGCCCAACTTCTAATACCACCACCACCATGTGGTATTAGGATTTCCAGGTGTTTCTAACCACTATTGGCTGGGGAGAGAGACATCACTTTCCTCTCTCTGCACAGAAACTTGCAATGAAAGCCATTTGCACTCTTGCAATCGATTCCTTGCCCTGCCCTGCCCTGCCAGGCCCTGCCCTGGGTGGGTTAGGAGTGGCTGGCTGGCTGGCTGGCTGGGGCGCCACTTCTCCAGGCGGCCACTTGGGTGCGCCTTGGCCCGCGGGCGCCGGGGAGAGGAAGGCCCCGAAGTCCAGCGGGCGACCCGACCTTCTCCCCGACACGCCCCGCGCCGGCCCGACCTCCCCGCCGACACGCCCCGCGCGGGTTCCGAGTCACGCGGCCGGCCGGACGTCCAGTCCGCCGGGCTCGCGGGAGACGCAGCAGCAGCGGCGGCCGATGGCCACGCACCCGGCTACGGCCACGGCCACGGGCGCGCCCCGCGAGCACCTGCTGAAGGTGCTGGTGGTGGGCGAGCTGGGCGCGGGCAAGACGAGCGTGATCCGGCGCTACGTGCACCAGCTCTTCTCGCAGCACTACCGCGCCACCATCGGCGTGGACTTCGCGCTCAAGGTGCTCGCCTGGGACCCGCGCACGCTCGTGCGCCTGCAGCTCTGGGACGTGGCCGGTGAGACCCGGGGCCGACTTTTCCGGGCTGCGTGTGTGTGTGTGTGTGTGTGTGTGTGTGTGTGTGTGTGTGTGTGTGTGTGTGTGTGTGTGTGTGTGTGTGTGTGATGTGTGTCTCAGAAGAGGCGATCACTTGGTCATGCGTATCAGAAGACTTGATCCCTTCCCTGATCATGTGTATGCTATAAGAAGAATGATCACTTGATCATATATATATCTGTGTGCATATCAGAAGACATGATCACTCAATCACTCCAGGCCATGGGCCTGTGGGCTCACAGGAGTGTGGTCATGGATGTGTGTGCATCAGAAGAGGTGATCTCTTCTTGATCATGCCTATCAGAAGACTTGGTCCCTTGAACATGCGTATGTGTGTCTATCAGAAGAAATGATCACTATCACTTCAGGAGATGGGCCTGTGGGATGGAGGCTGATAAGTTCTAGGAATCAACTCCAACTTCGTTATAAGCAAGGCAAGTGCCTTATCCAAACTACTGTCTCTCTGGGCCTCTATTTCTTTCTTTTCCCAGGATGTTTTATTTTACCACCTCGCATACAAAATTCCTTCTTTACTTGTCTTGTTCTCATTCGTGGGTCAAATCAGCAGAGTGAAAATTTTGAAATCTTCTACCGTTTCTCCTTCTCAAAGGAGAAACATCATGTATGTGTGTGAAGAAATGATCACTTGATCATGTATGTGTGTGTATCAGAAGAGATGCTCACTCAATCACTTCAGGAGATGGGACTGTAGGCTCACAGGAGCTCACCCCACTTGTGAGCTCAGGGCACTGTATCAGGCAGCCCTCGTTGAACTCCAAAGTAGAATACCACATGCATAAATAACCTTGCTACCTGCATCTGCCAAGACTATAGGCTTTCCTTGTTCTGCTAGTTGCTTGTGCCTGAGCTCAGTATCCCTGGCGAGCACTGGAAGTCTATTGATGGAGAGCTTGGCCAGAAATTTTCTCTGATACTGTCCCGCTGAGTCGACTTGGACTGATCAGGGAGAGCTCTGCAGACAGACAGACATATGTCTCACTCCTCATTCTTTTCCAGTGTCACACACCCAAGGCCTGAAGTTCACTTTGGGTGACTCTTTTACCCAAAGTTACATTCAGAGCCAAGACGAGAATCCAGGATCCTTTTTACTTGTTTTGCTTTTGCTTTGGCAGTGTTCGGGGCTTTTTCCTGACTCACTCAGGGAGCCTGGTAAGTTGTAGGAATCAACTCCAACTTTGTTATAAGCAAGGCAAATGCCTTATCCAAACTACTGTCTCTCTCTAGCCTCTATTTCTTTCTATTCCCAGGATGTTTTTTTTTTTTTAACCACCTCACATACAAAATCCCTTGTTTACTTGTCTTGCTCTCATTCATGGGTCAGATCAGCAGAGTGAAAATTTCAAAATCTTCTACCGTGTCTCCTTCTCAAACCAGCACCAAACCTTGTCCATTTCTGCACACATGTACTCTATATATATGTGTGTATGTATATATATGTGTTTGTATACATACATATACATACACACATATATACATACACACATATATATACATGTACATATATATTATATGGCATTTACTTTTGTTTTTTTATTTAGAAACATAATAGCCCTCTTTCGATGCCTGATGGAGTAGCAGTAATTTAGGAATGCCAGTTCTGGCTACAGTGGTGGTGGCTGGGTGTGGATTCTTCAGTGCAAAGATGTTAGTCCTGGAAAGTTGCCAAGCGCAAGTGGTACCTGAGTTCCCTACTTGGTCATTATTGGTATTTCAAAGCTCAGTTCTGCAGGCTAGCACTTGAGAGGAAGCATGCTGTCGCCTGCCCACCTGTAACAGAGTATGTTTGAAATTGAGGGCTCCCGGGCTTATTAGTCTCTAGAAGAAAGTATTGAATAATTATCCCCTTTAGATTCATTCTAGACCAGCCTTCTCTACCTCACTTCTAAGAGTCATTTGCAGCACTTTCCACTTGTAGAGAAAGGGGGATGATCTGCCTTGAGCTCTGTGTATTTGGGTGTGTGTGTGTGAAAGGTGTCTATAGAAACTCAAAAGTTCCTGTGATGGGCCTAAGCAAGAGAGGACAGCAAGGTAGGGGACTTGCTTTGTGTGCACCCAAACCAGTTTCCCACGGGGTTTCCTGTGCACTGCTAGGAATAATTCCTGAGGGCAGAGCCAGGAGTAAGCCTTGAGCACCATTGTTGTGTCTCAAAACGTAAAAAAAGAAAAAAAAAAGTATAGTGGAAGGAATAAGGCCAGAAGTGAAAGGCTTCTTTCAAAACACTTCCTGTTGGTTCACAGAACTGGAGAGGGCTAGAACTGCTTCTGGCAAAGCCATGGATTCTTCGTACTAATTCCTCAGGGCCTTCCATGTAGCTCGGCATTTCCTCGAAGATAATTTTTAAGCTTCACCTTGGCAGCTTCTTAAGTTTGCCATATTCTTTGTGTACAATCCGTATGGCATTTAGCCAGCATGATTGGTTCCCACTGCCTTTAAATAAATTGGACTAGCTTGGTTTCAGGCCATAGTGTGGGTTTGTTCATTCTTCAGGAAAAGTGCTTCTTATCACTGTTTCCCATTTTGTTTTTCCTAAAAAGAAAAGACCTATAGGACCACCAGGAGGTCAGGTTCATCTTTACCAGACTCTGGATAAATACCTGGCACTTTAGCCTAAATCTAAGGTTTGAGCTATACTAAGAACAAAAGCAGATTTTTAAGATCTCAAGAGAGGGGCCAGAAAATAATCCAACACTTAGAGTGCATTCCTGATTTTATATAGTCTCCTAAGCATCATTGCATTGAGCCCTGAGTTCTTGAGCACCACATCACAGGGCCCAAATAGCATCGTTTCCTTTAGCCCTTGTATTGAATTTGCATGCAGAGAATTCCCCACATTCCTGAGCACCACTGGGGAGGCCCTAAACCAATAAGCAAAATATGTACAGGGCTGGAGGACAGTATGGTGTTCAGGGCCCTTACCTTGTACTCTGTCCACCTAAGTTCAATTTCTGGCATCACAAATGTTCCCCCACCCTTCCAGGATTAAGCCTTGATTATTGCCAGATATACTCTCCCCAAAAACATTCCAAAGGAAGTCATAGGTATATATCTATATATTATCTATTATACCTACATATATATAAATATATATATATATATATGATATTCAGCAAATACATGCCATCAGTGAAATGAACAAGATTAGAGGTAAATTTAGGAGGTTATTGTTAGTAGGATAAAAGGAATTTATTTAAAATGGAATCAGTTTATCAGGAAATGGAGAGACAGAAGTGCTTTAAGTTTCCTTATGCTTTAGAAAGTGACATGCCTTCATGATTTTAGTTTGGTCGGACTGTTTGATCTAATGAGTTCTAGGTCTCATACCGTTTGCATTAAGTAATAATGATGTAATGACATGAAGACCAAGACCACTGGAAAAATTCCCCTCATGGCTAAACATTTTTGTCTTATGCAATAACAATTCTCAGAGGGTAGAAATATTTCTTGATTGCACAATGGTAAATAGAGCCAGCCTCTCAGATGAGTTGAATTTAGAATGTGGTTAGTTTTGGTTTCTTTTAGAGATGGGAAAAGTGGTAATTGTCTCCCAGTCTCTATGCCTGAAAATTTGGGCCTATCTGACAGGCAACAATTTTCCATATATTTTTGGTCAATGTTTCTAGACTTAAACTTCAGTTAAACACCATTCCTAGGTATCCTTTATTGGGTGAAATTAATGAAGCTTCAGTGTTTCGTAGCAGTTTATTTCAATTGCTCTCTCTTAACTCCTACCTGATTTAAGACAGCTTCTCAAAATACGACTGACATACAGTAAAATATTTAAAATTTTTAGAAGTCTTTAAAATGAATTTAATAAGTGCGTGATAAATTAGGATGTAGTGGGAGATAGCTCTGATTTTTTTAATGCATGTATAGGCAAAATAGTGCTAGACTTTTATTTATTTATGATTCTTAAAACTAGACAGTTTATCAGGAAAGTTGAATGAATGACATAGGCTTCAATCATCTTGGTTTATTTGGTGGGCAGCTGGTAGTGCTCAGTGGCCTCTCCTGGCTAGCTCTAGGGGACCATATGTGGTACAAGTGATCAAACCTATTGGCCACATGCAAGGCAAGTGCCCCACCCATTTTACTAGTTCTGACTCTTTTGTTTTAAGCTTGTCCATTTAGTGCTTTTAGAGAAAATACGATTTAAGCTTCATGTATTCTTTAAAGTGATTTGCTTTTCTTGGGGAGTCATATTTTTCCCCTTAAGAAATCGAGACTCAAAGAAGTGGTAAAACTTATATGTTTTTGTACAAAGTCGAACTAAGGAAGGCAATTGGGAAAAACTCACTAAAATAGAATGGGAGGCTCCTGGGAGATCAGAGTAATCACTCTGATTCAGGCCTGTTGGTTTTCAATTTTCTCCTCCCTGTAGCCCTGCTGGTGGGTACAGCGTTGTAGCTCTTGCTTTCAGAAAGAAACAAGAAAGGAAATCATCCTGCTTACAGTTGATGTTTGTCCAGTGTCTTTAAGCATTTTATTTTGTTCTGGGGAGTCTCCTTACTGGTGCTCAGTGGCTCTCAGGACTTTTCTTGCTACTCAACTCAGGACAGCTGTGCTGTGGCAGTTGTGCTTCAGGATGTGGTTCAGCTGGGATGGGGTGGGGCAGAGATGACCCAGCCACCTTAGCAGTGCTCTGGGGCTCTCAGTTACTCCCAACAATGCTGAGGGTCGGTGGGGGTATCAGGGGATAATATGATACCAGTGATGGAACTAAGATCAGCTACATGCAGGTCAGAAACCTTAACCATCCTACGCTATCTCTCAAGCCTCTTAAATGCCTCTTAAATTCTCAACCTTCATTTTCTAGGATCAGGTTTTCTTTAAATTTCAGAACACAGGTAAAGGGGTGCATGTTGAGACATTGTATACTGAAATTTGAATATCAATAATTTTCTTAACTTTATATCTCACAGTGATTTAATAAATTTGGTACAGTGGGTAGAGGGCTTGACTTACATGTAATTGACTTGGGTTCAATTCCCAGCATCCCATATGCACCTCACCAGCCAGGTAGGAGTATTTTCTGAGTGCAGAGCCAGAAATAATCATCAGGTGTGTCTCCCAAACATGAAATTAAAAACCAGATAAAACTTTCTTTACAAAAATTCAAACCCTCATTTAGAGTGAAGAACACACATAAAGTACATGTTTACATAAAATACTATATTACAAGAACTATATTTATGCTCACTTTTATTTGTTTGGTACCCATCCTAATTAGAATCTTGATCCTTATTTTCTTGATCTATCTTACACTCTATTACCAGACCCAGTGATCTCCTCTTGCTTTTTGTCAGAACTCTTCTATAGGTCCAGGAGCAAGAATCTGAGGCATTATCCCAAGTGCTTTTTTGTTTGTTTGTTTTGTTTTATTTAAATGATGTAAGTGATTTATTTAGTTTTCTTTTTGTTTAAGCTGTGTCAACCAGCTGTGCTCAGCATTTACTCCTGGCTCTTTGCTCAGGGATCACTCCTGGTGGGGTTTCAAGGGTCCTTTATGCCATGCTGCGATTGAACCCAGGTTGGCCAAGTGCAAGGCAAACAATGCCTCACATGCTGTACTAGCTCTCTCTTTCAAATGCTTTCTTAATATTCAAGTTTGTTGTCAGTCTGAAAAAGCAATGCATTTGGGTTATTGGTTTATGTAATTTGTAGTCTTCGTGTTTTTTTTATTATTATGAGGTCACAACTGGCAGTGCTAACAGGTAGGGTTGATGTGGGTGCATACATGCAAAAGCACATGCTCTCCCTCTTGACATGTCTCTGGACCCCTGTGGACTCTGTCTCAAACAAGGCTATAGTAGCTTCTTTGGCTTCATTGATCACCTAATAACTGATTTTAAGGAATTGAAAAAAATCTTTATTGCAGGGGCGGAAGTGATAGCACAGTGTATTATTTGCCTTGCACGCAATGGTTCTGGATTCGATCCTCAGCATCCACCAAGCCTGTCAGGAGTGATATTCCTGAGCACAGAGTTAGGAGTAATCCCTGAGTGCTGCCAGGTTTGACCCAAAAAGTAAAAAGAAAAAATTATTACATCCAAGTTGTGTATATTCGCACCAACTCCAGCCCTATTCAGTTTCAATTATTGTGCTGCTTAAGTCTAAGCAAAACCTATCATCCCATTTATGTTTTTAATTAATTCTCAACAAGTTCAGAGAAACTGAACAGAGGTGCTCACCTCTGTCGTATGCATGCACAGCTTACTAGTATAACAGACAACCAAATAGCACGCTTGTGCTAATAGGCCCTAGAAATTCTGCTTATACTGACATGCCTGTTGCCTTGTCTATTTTGAGTAGTATCCATGTTGGTTGCCCTCTGTTAGTTCCAGTCGGCTGGAAAACACGCAGTTTACCAGACAGGAAATAGGAGGGATTCAACAAACCCTAAATTTTGGCTTTGCCTCCAGCCATTTGCCCAATTACTCAGTCTTTTTAATTGAACCACAGGCTTTTCTAGTTCCCCATGCCTACATGCTAAGATTGTAGTCAAATTACTCCAAGAAATAATAGGTCACCAGAGGCCCTGTTGAGTGACCATTTTGATCCTGAGATAGGAAAACAAGTTTTGCATAGTAGAGAAGTTTTTTTTGCCTCGTTGTTGTTAACACTATCATGACTTTTAGTCTAATTTCAAATGTCCTGGTGATTCTTATATGCAAGTAATATACTCATATTTTAGGCTCTTTGAATAACTACTATTTTTGTTACCAATCTAGAATTTCCAGTTATTATACTTCCCTTAATTATAATGCACAGCACTTCCAATTTAGTTACTTTTTCCATAGTCTCCATAATTTTTTTGCCCGCCCTTTAATTTTTTTTTTATTTAGTCACCTTGAAATTGCAAAGTCATTCATACAAATGTCTCAACACCAATCCCCTCATGAAAGCCCACTTTCCTCCACCAGTTGTATAGCTCTCCCACTCCCCCACCCCCACCTTTTTGCCTCTCACCCTCTAGTCTAAGAGAGGCACTTTTTAAAAAATAATTCATTTGGGGCTGGAGTGATAGCACAGTGAGTAGGGCATTTCTTTGCCTTTTTTGCAGCCCAGCTGACATCTAAATTTGATTCCTGCCATCCCATATGGTCCCCCCAACCTGCTAGGCATGGTAATTTCTGAGCCCAGAGCTAGGATTAATGCCTGAGCACCACTGCATGTGGTCATAAAAGCCAAAAAAATAAAAAATTAAAAAATTAAAGAATTTATTTAGTAAATAAATGAATACTATTTAATATTAAATTTCATTAACGTTTAATATTGTTTAATAAATTATTGTATTTAATTAAAGAACCTTGACTTGCAAACTGTTGGTTTTAGACATCTTATATTTCAACACCAATCTCAACACCCACAGCAGTGTTATCATACTGTGTCATGCATGCCATCCCCCGCCCTCACTCCTTTTTGAAATAAGTTTTTAAATAGGTTTTTGCACTGTAGTTTATGAAACTTTTTTTGATAATTTTACAACCTTTCAGCATTACCTCCTCCCTCTTCCTTCTGAGAATTTCCTTGCACCATAGTTCTTCCTCCCTCCCAGTTCTATGCCCCAGTCTTCTCACATAATAAGCTTCTTACTGAATACTAGTTCTCATGTTTTGTTTTTTTTTTTATTTGGTTTCCATTGTCTTTGGGTATCCCTATAACATCATTATGTTTCTTCATATTCCACATATGAGAGATCATTCTGATGCATCTCTGTCCCTCTAACTAACTTCACTCAGCTTGAGACTTTCTAAGTCCTTCCATTCAGCAGAAAAATTGCAAGACTCTATCTTTTCTATGGCTTGTAATATTCCACTGTGTAGATTGTAGATTATCATAGTTTCTTTATCCAGTCACCTCTTCTTGGACACTGAGGTTTCCAAATTTTAGCTATTATGGGTAGTGTTGCAAAGGTATAAGGGTGCAAATGCCATTTTTCCATATTGTTTTGGGATGCTTGGTATATAATTCCAAGAAATAGAATTGCTGGATAAAATAGAAGCTCAATTCCTAGATTTAGATATGTTTATATTGTTTGTCAAGAACACCAAACTAGTCAGCATTCCCACTAACAGTGGATTAGAGTCCCTTTTTCCCTGCAATCATGTTAGCTCAAGTTGTTCTTATTTTTTTGGATGTATCCAAGAATCTGGTGTAAGATGGTATCTCACTGTTGCTTTGGTTTGCATCTCCCTGATGATTAGTGATGTGGAGCATTTTTTTCATGTGCCCTTTGGCCATATGTATTTTTCTTTTGAGGAAGTTTCTGTTTATCTCATCTCTTTTTCCTCACTTTGATTATTTCCAAAAGTGGGCTGGTCTGAAGTTAGTATATGGCTACTCAGCATACCCTGGGAAAGCACAGTAATAAACAAAGATATATTGTCTGGTCACTGTGTGATGTCAGGGATTAAGCTGGTAAACCATACATTATTTCTTTCAGTATTGGTCTTGGGAAAGGAGTTGAAATGTTGAGCCACATTAGGTCCTGGCAGTGCTCAGGACCTATTCCTGGCTTTGTGCTCAGGAGGGACCTCTAGTGTTGCACTAAGTACCATATGCAGTGCAGGGGATAGAACCAGGGTAGGCTGCATGGGTGACAGTGTCTTAATTATTGTGGAATATTTCTTTTATAATGTTATTATAAAATATATTTTAGGAGAAATTATATCCATCATGAAGCTGTTACTTCAGCCTTCTATTTTTTAAGATTTTGATATGGAATCTCTAGTGACTCTTGCTGTGTTTTCAAATGTCCCAGATAATGTTTTCATTCAGGAATGGAGGGGAATCACTCCAGAGATGATTGCCATGGCACAAGAGAGTCTTGTTCACTGTTCCCTATTTGGGGACACAGTCAGTCCACTGAGAAAGCCCTGGGGTTAGTGAGGGCCAGAGTCATCATTGAGGATTTTTTGCAGGAAGGAATAAACAAGGCTAATCAGGTAAACTAAGCAAGCTAAGAATCAGACAGATCATAAGTGTTTAGTATATTCTGAGCATTACCATGAGCTCTCATTGTCTACTGCATTGCTCTCAGAGTTTCTTAGGGTCAGGAGATAAGTGTTTTGGACTGCAGAAGCCTGTTTAGTGGAAAAATAAGGGCTTGAAATTGCTGTGTGCTTTGCCTAGCAGAGATGTGCCACCATCGAGTTCTTGCTACCTTGAGGGACTAGGTGAGCTGGGAAGGCAGTGCCTGCCTTGCTCTGCAAGGCTCTGGATGTTGGAACCTCTGATGAAATACAGAAAATTTTATTAAGATACATCATTCCTAGATGCTTATTAAAATAGATGGAGAGAACTTGTTCTTCCCAAGTTTGAAGGACATTGATTTGTAGCTCAGTAATAACATATTCCTAAAATAGTTAGGATTTCACACTTAATCAACACCTAAGTAATAGAGAGTGGGCTTGGCTGACAAGTTTGGTTATGTTCTAGCTACAGAGATCTTCTGTTGGGCAGTGAAACAAGTGCTTTTGTTTACTTCTGAAAGGTGAGATGAAAAGTTGAGAAAAAGGTGCTTTGGAAATCAGTTGTCTATTCCGAAGAATTTTGTACTTTGTACAGTCAAATATGTGAGGGAAATGGCATTTATTTACTTTTCCTTTGAGGCAGAACTGGATGAAAAAAATGGGTACCAGAAGGTCTTCTTTAAGGATCTCTATTTTATATCCTTTCCTTCGTTTTTATTTATTCCTGATATTTTCCCTAAGGGTCTTAAAGAAAGATGATATTGTAACATCTTGGAATAAAGCAAAATATATTATTTTTCTCAGTGTGATTATATGGGCCCTCCTCCATCAGATTTACCTGTGATTCTTAAGGTGCAGACTTTTAGCAGCTGATAATGGACTGTTTGACTCCATCTGGTTAACATTATATATTATGGTTCAGCCAGAAAGAGCATGGATATTTCAAAGCTGGTAACCTTCTCATGAAGATTTTAAGCTAATTTTCCACCACTTTGCTACTTCTAGACAATTTGTCTTTGTTGTCCTACCAGTGCTGCATTCCTGCTTTCAAAGGAAACTGTACAATCTCCAAGTTTTGTATTATGTGAGGTGGTGTGATTGCTTTCCCATAGAAAGCATTTAAAAGGGATACGGGGATAGGCAACTGGCAATCATCTCTGCTTACCTAATCAATTCCTAGAAGTAGAACCTAGAAGGTAGTCATTGACAGGACACACTGGGCACATCCACGTTGAGAATGAGTGCACTGCCGTCGGCATTCATGGTACTATTTCCATTTCTCCAATAATGGGACAGTCTGTTGCTTTTCATGCTTCCTTACATTCATGTCCCATCTTCAGGTCCTGTCACCCATCACCTTTTTCTCTGTGTATCTGTCTCAGGAGCCTCCTTTCAGGGTACTTAGAGGCAAGATGGTTCATAAGCTAAAAATAGTCTATTTTTTACTCTTCTTACAACAAATTGGTTAGAAAAAGAAAAAAACACAATACAAATGCTTAATTCTATTATATCTTTGGATGCAATAAAGTTTAGTGCTTTACATACATTTATGCAAACTTATTTTCCAAATGTAAGTGATTTGCCTCTCATTCCCTCTGGTGTCACTTTTTTTTTCTACATGGAAGTAGATTTTCCAATATAGATGAAATTTTATAAGTTGGAGATGGTTTTGATAGTTGATCCTCTTTAAGAATAATCATTAAAAGGCTTTCAAAGCCCTTTGCTTTCCCTCTCAAATAAACTCCTAATAATCCTGGAGACTTTTGCATGACTCCACGTTTACAGATAAGTAAAATAAAACTAAGAAGGATGAGAGGTAATTTTTTGGTGGGGGAGGGCTTGGCTCATACCAGCAGTACTCAATGCTTACTCCTAGTGGGTTCAGAACCATAGAGAGTGCCAAGGATAAAACCTGGATCAGCTACTTGCAAGGCAAGTGTAACCGACTGTTGCTATCTGAACCCAGGATCAGAGAACTTTTCAATATCTACAGACTTATAACTTGAAAAATGAGGGCATAGATTCAGATAGTTCTCCTCCCTAACATTGAACTTCCATGTGACACAATACTGCCTCATCATCTGATATGTGATAAAAGGAAACCAGTTAATTCAGTGAGATTGTATGAGGTCATGTGCCTCTTTTCATTTCTTAGTGGTCAGACTGAAACTATGAAATTCAGTGTGTATTTCTGACTCAAATGATGCTAATATGATGAATTCTCTCCTAAACTCACTTTACCCAAGAAATAGAATCACTTATTTTATGGAAAATTGTGCAAATCAGTCAGAAGAGAAGTGGACAAATAGCAAGTGTTCTATTTTTAGTTCCACTAAAATATTAGCATTACAGTAGACCTTTAATGTAAAAAAATTATTTTGCTTCTAATAGTACTTCAGCATGTTAAAGTATAATTCTGTGGTAATTTTATGTCTTGATAAAGAAGTGTTATCATGATTCAACTAGATGACCCAAAATAGTAAAACTATGTCGCTTAGAAATGTACTGATTAGGGGCCGAAAAGATAGCATGGAGGTAGGGTGTTTGCCTTACACGCAGAAGGTCACTGGTTCGAATTCCGGCATCCCATATGGTCCCCCGAGCCTGCCAGGAGCCATTTCTGAGCCTGGAGCCAGGAGTGACCCCTGAGCACTGCCAGGTATGACCCAAAAACCAAAAAAAAAATGTACTGATTAAGACATTTGTAAATGGGCATATAATATCACATTATATAACTTATATAATTCATATAATTAAATGATTATAATTTTTAAAATTATAAATAATGTAATAATTTTATTATATAAGTCATATATAAATATATATTAAGACATTTGTTAAGTGGGCACATAATATCATATTATACATAGTTGTAGGAAAAAAATCTCATGGCTAGTTAATTATCCCTACAGAATCAGTGACCCAACTAAAATTGTGTTTTACCTGGGTCTTGAACAGCACCAATCACACAAGCTAATTAAATTTCATATGATTTAGAATTGGTGTTTTTTAAGTTATTTTTGCACTCAGTAATGCCTGTGTTGTAATAATGGCTTATGTTAGAAATACGTTAAATGAGAGGGCTGGAGAGATAGCACAATGATAGGGCATTTGCCTTGCATGCAGCTGACCCCAGAGGGACTCAGTTAGATTCCTGGCGTATATATGGTCCCCCAGCCTGCCAGAGGCGATTTCTGAGTGCAAAGCCAGGAATAACCCCTGAGCACTGTTGGGTGTGGCCCAACAACCAATCAATCAATTAATCAATAAATAAAGTTTAAAAAAGAAAAAAGAAATTCGTTAAAAGAAATCAGTAACTCAGCAAAGTAGAGAGATTCTCTTACAAATCTTTTGGAAATTATGATATTTCCCTAATTCATATCTGTATCCTTTTAATGCTGCTTTATATTTGATTCTTTATATTTGATCATTTGGTTCAGTGACTTTAGAATCTTTAGAAACACAAAAAAATATTAACATTACACAGAAGCCTGAAACTTGAGAATGTAAGAACTGGAAGGGATTTAAGTGACTCCCAAAGATCTCTACAGATAATTGACTTATTTAGACATGTCTAGAATGGTCTGATGTTTTGCTTTTCTAGTACTATATGCTTTTATCAGGGTCATCTTTATTCACTTCAGCTTTTGACAGCACCATGAATTATAACACATAGATGTCTGTTATAGTTTATTGGTGCCTTCTTTTTTCATTTAAGTATTACATGTATTCAGTACTTAACACTGCTTCCAGCTAAGCACTTATGAAGTGCCTGTAATGGATCGGGCATTTTACTGTTTTTCTTTTTGAAGTTGGTGTATAATTTGATCACTGACAGTAGAAGTCAAGACAACTACAAAATAATTCAGAATATCTGGCATAGTTCCTTTGGTATGTATGTCAGTAGACCTGGGTTTTAGTCCTATATTCTTCAATCACTATCATCCTGGCCAGGCAGCCCTGATTCATGAATTAGTTGAATCTGCCAAATGAGGGTCCTTCCTAGGTTAAACAGTCATTAAGATTTCAGTTAGTAAAACAACACTTTGCAGAGTTCTCTGTAATATGCCAGGTAATAAATCCATCCCCCACTCCAAGTACTTTTTATGTGTCAAATTATTTTCAAAGTACAGTGATACTGAAGTAGTCTGCAATTCAAACAATTTTTAATTACCACGACTATTGTGCTCTCTTTGCTGTAAGCTTCTCATAGTTCTGCATGTGTCTACTTGCTTTGAGGAGATCCATTTTATAGATGGAGTCAGTTGCAATTCTAGGCCAGAGAAGTGAAGGTAAAATGAATTGAGGGCAGAAGCCCCTTTTCTCATGCCCAGTCTTAATCTGCTGGACTAACAGTTTAGCCCCATTTGTCTTATCTTCTTCCTGCAAGCTTCATTTTGTTCTATTCTGGTCCCCTCTTCCTTCCACACCCAGCTTCCCTTTTTCCTTTAGCATCTTTCATTCCTTACATGAGAAGTGTGCAAATAGAAAATCATGGACCCTGTAGCTTTAAGGCTGATGTTGATGTAGAATGTGTCATACATACTTGCAGAACATAACATGTGTTCCACTATTTCTGTGTTTGTTTCTGTGTCCATGTCCTTAATATTACCAAATATATGGAGCTCGGTGAAGGTGGCGCTAGAAGTAAGGTGTCTGCCTTGCAAGCACTAGCCAAGAAAGGACCGAGGTTCGATCCCCCGGCGTCCCATATGGTTCCCCAAGCCAGGGGCAATTTCTGAGTGCTTAGCCAGGAGTAACCCCTGAGCATCAAATGGGTGTGGCCAAAAAAATCAAATATATGCTGTAAAATAAGAGACATGCATTTCTAGCATTAGAAGTGGTGTTAAATGAATTGAAATTCTGTATATCCATGAGTAGCCATGGATGGTGCATATTAATGGTATCATATTAATTCCTAGGGCAGGAGCGATTTGGCAACATGACCCGAGTATACTACAAAGAAGCTGATGGTGCCTTTATAGTCTTTGATATATCAAGAAGTTCCACGTTTGAGGCCAGTTTTGAAGTGGAAAAGTGACCCTGGATAGTAAAGTTCATCTTCCAAATGGCAACCCTATTCCAGCTGTCCTTTTAGCCAACAAATGTGACCAGAAAAAAGACAATGGCCAGATCCCTCCCCAGATGGACCAGTTCTGCAAAGAACATGGCTTCTCTGGGTGGTTTGAAACCTCTGCAAAGGTGAGATTTGCTGCGGACTTTTTATCTGTGTGCCTGTACATTGCAAACTGAGTTTTACTTCAAAGTAGGGAGATTTTTGTGAGCATTTTGGGAAAGCCTAGAAAAAGGAAAAAAACAACTGAAGCTTAACACGAAGATGGTATTTCCCTTCAATGAGCAGCAGGAATGCTTTAAAAATTGGCTAATGAGGAGGTGAATGGGAGGGCAGACTTGACATTTCAATTAAAATGGGCCATGATGTAGAGCCAGGAACAAGAGTTTTTGTGTTTCAGTCTTCATGTGGAGCATAATCTGTAGTTTGTCTTTTGTAGAAGGTGTCTCTTCAAGTCCAAGTTCACATGATGTTATAGAACAAAATATATACTGTAGAGAAGGCATGGGCAGGACTCACAAAGACATTGTAAATGTCAGGCAGATGTTTTCACTTGATTTTGGAGAGTTGTTAAGCTGTCGTTATATTGGAGAATTTGAATAAGAGTGAAGTGATGTCATGTGTGGAGTGCTTCTCCCTGAATAGTTGATTAAGACTTTTCTTTATTATAGGAATTTTATAAATAAAATTTTTCTTGGAGACAAAACAAAACCATTTAAGTTAGTGGTTGAAAACTTGAACAGACTCTCCATTGTGAAACTTATAATCTATACAAACTTCTCTGCACCCCTTATTTTATGCTTGTAATTTCCATTTCTGCTTGTGTATAAGTTTCACATTGGAGAGTCAAATAATAAAAATGACCCTTAGATAAAAATACAGATGTTGTTCTTTCCTTCTGTGTCATCATTGCTGAAATAGCAACAACCAAAATACAATCCTTTTCTGAGTTCTGAGCTAGAGCAAGAACTGTAACAGGCCTTTTAATGCACCTTTTCACATTCACAAAAGGGTTATGTCTCCCCCTGTTTCTAAGGAGCTGGACAGAAGTACAATGGGTGATCCATTGCCCATCCAGAAGTACGATGAAGTTCAGGTGGCCTCTCAATCAAGTTCAGGTGGCTGGAGGCCTCTACAAAGATCAGAAAATTTGCAAGGTAGTCCAGGTGTATCGGAAGAAATATGGCATCTACATTGAAGAAGTCAGTGAAAGAAAACAAAGGCACAATAGTTTATGCAGGCATTCACCCCAGCAAGGTGGTTATCACTAGACTAAAACTGGACCAAGCTCACAAAAAGTTCTTGAATGCAAATTCAAAGATCACTAAGTAGAAAAGGAAAAGGGCATATATGGGAGAAAAATTAAGATACAGGAATAAAGTGAATTTTATACAACTTGATTAAAAACTGTAAAATCAAAACAAAAGAGAATGCCAGTCAGTGTTAGAGAAATTCTGAGATGATTGACTTAAATGCATAACTTTAGAGTAAGCTTAACCTACTTCCTACTTTTAATACTCAAGACACCGGAAGCCCATGTATTATGAGAACTTCTGGTATGAATTTTCCAAATTTCGTTATTGATGCTAACTAAGCTCAATGTCTTCCTTCCAGGATAACATAAACATCGATGAAGCTGCACGGTTCCTAGTGGAAAACATTCTCACAAGCCAACAGAGCTTCCCCAAGGAAGACAAGGATGAAGACAAGATTAAACTGAGTGAGGAGAAGATCACTGCAGAGAGCAAAACCCAGTGTTGTTGACAGGACTCTGCTTGTCTGCTGTGGAGCAAAGCCTGACCCCATTCAGAGAGAATCCCAAACAGGAGAGTAGCAAACAGGGACACATGCCCTGCCCCGTGCTTCCTCTAGGGCTGTACTTTGACTTGACAGTAACATCGCCCCTGAGAGCCCACACTGAAGTAGAACTTTGATGATGCACCTAGCATCTTAACGTGTCACTCTTGTCATTGTGTTCGGGATACTGATTGCATACTGTTTACATCCCCTTCAATATAATTTTTAGGTGATATCTCCTCTGGTTTCAGTAAAGCTTTCCATGCTGTAATTTTTATGGTAAACACTGGGGTGGTAATAAAAGTTGACCCAAGATCTTACAGTAAATTTATGAATCTGTTTTTATGTACGTATTCTATACAAACTTGCCTTTTTAGACTCTAAGCCATGAAAAGGTTTAAAGTTCTTGTTTAACAATATTTTCCTTTTGAGAACTTTGAAAAAAATTTTTGTTTGTTTGTTTAAGGGGCAATACCCAGCCATGTTCAGGGCTTACTCCTGGCTCTATGCTCACGAATTACTTCTAGTGGTGCTATGAAGACTGAATGGGATGTTAGGGATTGAACCCAAAAGGGTCATTTGCAAAGCAAGTGCCTTATCTACTTTACTGTCACTATTCTTAGTTACTGTGGCATATGATTATTATATCTCATTTAATAGCATTTGAAAAAGCACTTTTATCAGTCTGATATCAGGCTCTGGTTCTTACCAGTTGAATCAATATAAATGAATATTCTCTCTCCCAAATATTTTTCCTCTTCTCATAAGTTGTATCTGGGAATATGATTGATATTACCATTAAAATTTTCTCTTAAGTATAACTAGAGTTTTCAACTCTACATTGTAATAGTCAAAGAGTTTATTTCAATGTATAGATATATCCATCATCCTATCCTATATTTTTTGTGTGAAAGAAACTAGGTCATACATGATTTTATACAATATTTTGAATTTAATGTATGATGCATGATTAAAGGTCAGACTCATAATTGTATGTTATAATCTAATTAGGAAAATGAATAAGAATTTTCAACAAAATTTTTGTTTCGGATTAATGTTATTCTGGGTAATGTGGAATATATTTTCTGCCTTAGAAAACTTTGTATCTGTCACTTGTGCCTTTTATTTTTAAAAGTAACACAATGATATTGTGTGAAAGGACCACTTATTTCTTCCAGAGAAAATTTAAAAACTTTTGGGACACAAAATTAGTGCAAAATGACTCATTAAAAAATATGTCATAGAATACTATGGACTTGATAGCAGACATCCATGGATTTTTTTCAAAACAGGGAAAGACTGCCTTAGAAATATAATTGACCTAGCAAGAATGTTTGAAGAGTTGTCGTGGGTCACAAATTGTATTCACTCTGTTAAACCATTAAAGCTTGTCTAGAAATCACAAATAATTGTCTGTGTTTTATATTTAACTCTTTGACGTCTTTGGACATGTATGTTTTAAAGGAAATAACATTATATGAGATTTAGAACAGAAATAAGATCTTAATTTAAGTAATATATTCTTTAGTAAATTAAAAACATTAAATTTTCCCCCAAAGCATGGTGTTATACTTTAAAAATGCTTTATACTCTGGTAAGAGCAGAAAATTTGACCTTTACATAGCTCTAAAGTCCAATCATGCATATAGTATAAAATGCTGTTTCAATACCAAAATGTTAAAATTATAAAGTTTATTTTGAAATTTACTGTGGGAGATGAAGTTTTTCTTGAAAAAAGTTTTAGATCTATTGGTTTTATTTTTTACAGAAACAAACCAACATATACTCAAAAACAGGAATGTAGTACTTCCTTTTTCTTATCTTTACCATATAGACGTGTATTTATGGGCTATGCTCAATATTGTTTCAACATTACTCCTGGTTCTACCCTCAGGAGTCACTCAAGGAAGTGCTCAGGGGACCAGATAAGATTTTGGAGGAACACATTAAATCCGGATTGGTGACATGCATGACCTGTATTATATTATTGGCTCTTATCTTGACCATATTTCTTCTCATCTTCTAGGGTAATTTTAAAGATTGACAATACTCTAAAATTTTCTATAAACATTCAGAGTTCTGTATCACTGAAAACTAAAATTTTTGCTCCCTGCAATTTAGAAATGAAAACAAGGAACTATTTTTTTGCTTTATTGCTAAATTTTTAGCACATTTTATTTTTGCCATCTAAATGTAAAACTTTGAATTTCAGATAAATGATGATAGAGATTAAAGAAAAGAAGAGGATATTTTGACTTCCTTGTTCATTTAATTGCTATGTGAAAAATCCTGAGCCTCAATTCAGTTTTATAGAAATAGATGCCAGGGGATAGGCTCAGTAATCTGTTTTTTTTTTTTTCCCCATGATTATTGAAGGTTTTTATTTTCTCCGAATTTTTCTTTTTCTTTTTTTTTTTTTTAATTTTTATTGTGGCCAAAGGGAATTACAAATCTTACACAGTGATATTTAAGGTACACAGTGACAATAGATGAGGGCCTTTCCACTATCAGTGTTGTCCTCCCGCCACTATCAGTGTTGTCCTCCCTTCATCCCTGTTCCCAAGCATATATCCCTTATCTCCCTCCTTTATCCCCAGAATGCTAGTGTAACTAAAAGCATATATGTTAACACTAATGTAAACAATTTTTTTTTTGCAGTTCCTGATATTTTTTACTAGTGGTTTCTTAAAGGTATAGAGTCAAAGGAGCACTGTAAAAACTATGCTAGTGTGGCAATTATCGTTTGCATGGGCCCACCAAAGTATGGGGGTCATGGAAAGGAAAAACTTTGTCCTAAGTACAAGGAGACCCTACCCCTGAAGTTTTCTGACATAAGACCATTTCTAGGCTCCAGGCAAACTAGTTTGTCCAATCCCGGTCATTGTCTGTAGTGCCCAAAAGATATATTTTTCACAGTCTCTGTTGTTGGTCTCATGTTTCTGTATTGAAGGTCCTGGAATCTGTATATCCTACATTGAAGTCAGGATGGTTTGGAGCGGCGTCTAATTTCGACTCACAATTAAAGGGCAATGCAGAAAGCCCTGTCAGGTATGCAGGTTGTTGTTGTTGTTGTTTAAATCTTCTGTGTTAAGGGAAGACTCTTTTGAGTAAAACGATGTCAGAGCAGCAATAGGGTCTTCCCTGGTAGAGGATTGCTTCCAGGTGATGTCATAGACAACTTTGGATGTTTCATAGATGGCTTCCCTGATTCAGGGGTGACTGGAAAATGCCCAAATCTCTGAGGCCCGTGCCAAGCCATCATGTCAATGTTTAGGGTGTAAGGTTCCATTGCAGCACAAGGTAATCTGCTTTTTGATAAGTGGAATATCACCAAGCTGGTCAAAGAAGGTGGACCTGGTTTCACATCCTCTTATGATCACAGACAACCTGTACAAAAACATGGATTTATCTGTACAGAGCCAGTGTGAAATCCTGATAAGCAGATGATCTAGAGTAAGGGACAAAAAGACATCACCCCAGTGGTGAAGATACCAAGGAAGAAACCCTAGTACAGTACATCAAGCTGCATTTGATTAGAACTTTCTAAGGGCATTACTTAAGCTATAGAACAGAGAAGATGATACCACACACCTAACACCCAGTGTCACAACACTGGAACAAGAAAAAAAAATCACAGTCAATTGTAGTTGACTCCACCAAAATCTATCAAAGCAATAAACCATTACAGTAAAGTGGCAGGCTACAAAATCAGTATAGAGATAACTGTTGCACTTCTGTATGCAAGCAATGTACTAGAAGAACAAGAAATCTAATACACACACACACACACACACATTTACTACTGTGGGTTGTAGAGGCAGTACAATAGGTTGGGTGTTTTCCTTGTATACAGAACCCAGGTTTGATCCTTAGCACCCTGAGTTCACAAGAATGATCACTCATTGCAGAGCCAGGAGTAAGGCCTAAGCACTACTGAGTGAAACTCCCAAACCCAAACCAAAATTTACAATTGGATCTAAAAGAAGCAGGTAAAATGTAAATCAACTAAGAGTTAAGCAATTATTTTTGAAAAAGGACAGTGGTAATGGAAACATTTTCTATGCTCCAGATTTGGATAAATCAACATGTTAGAATGACATTATTTCCCCGATACCTGTCTACTTCAAAGCCAATAATCAGTAGTTAGTGTGATGATAAAAATATTCACAAACATTACCATAGCATTTAAAGTAACTTCATATACGTGCTTTCTTCAGGCTAATGTATTTCATCTATAATAGCCCTGTTCCAGATAATAAGGGCACTGACATGTCTAAGTACCCAGAAATGGAATTTCAACTGTTCCATGTCTGTAAAAATTTTTTTTGTTTAGAGTATTAATAGATTTGAGTAGTTTAAGAGGAGGACAAAAATGCAGTTACAAACTGTAGCACCTCAATTAGCACAGGGGGGAGTTAGAGGGCAGGGAAATAAAACAGTATGGTGCTAGGCTAGGGTCCAGGGTCGAAGAATGAGACCACACAATTGGAATAAAGTTGAACAAAACTAATCCACCTGCCAACAGCTCCTAACTGATGGGGATGAGATGGAAGAGATGAACCCGCCAAGGTCATCAACGGAATTATGTAGGGAAGAGGTACAGGGAAGTTCTAGCTTTTTGATGATCTTTAAAATAATTGGTTGTTATCTAGGGGTACCTTCCTACTGCTCCCGTCTTTCCCTAATAGGCTACCTGGTATGGCCAAGTAGCTTGGGGTAGTGTTAATGGAAATAGGCTTGAGGAAACATAGCATGTGGCTTACAAAATGGTGGTCCTTACAAAATGGCATCCCTCCTTGTTCAGAACCAGGTGCCAACAGGTGGAACAAATAAAACGATCCAAAGTTTATGGAGAGATAAAGGAAGGAACAAGAGTTAGCCTATATGAGTCATAAGTATCTAAGTACTGTAATAAGTAGCTAAAAATCCTACAGATAAAGGAGTGCCATTGCTGCCCTAGGGGAAGTGAGATTGATTAGGTCCAGAGATGCCAGTCAAGAAAATAAATTGTAGGGGCTGAGAAATAGTGCAGGTGAGAAGACAGTGCCTTGCCTCCCTCTGGTCGAAGTTCCATCTCCTGTAATGTATAAGGTCTCCTCAGCACTGCCCAGGACTAACCCTTGAGCACATTGGCAGGAATATGCCCTGAGCATAGTTGAGTGTGGACCTGAAACCTTTTCCCTACACAAAGAAAAAGAAAAATTATTTTTAAAATACCCATGTAAAAATATATGCCTTAAATGCATCACTCTGCACTCTCTCCACATCCCAAATCCAGGTATATGTTCTCTCCTTACCTAGCCTCACCTGTGTCTAAGAGAAAAATTTCCTGGGTTTTGCTTGTTTCAACTTTCTTCTCTCACTTTTTCTTTTGAATCATTCTCCCTCAACAAAACCAGTTTATTCTAAAAATTAGTAAATTGAGTCAGTAATAATTTGTGAAACACAAATATTATTAAATGTTAATATTAAAGGACCGCAGTTAATAAAACTGTCAATAAAAATTTTCAAAATTTTATCCATTCATATCAAGAGAAAAACATTGGTAAGACTGAGAATTTAGTATGCTGGAGGTTCCAGAAATTAACCAAAGACTTTCTTGAATAAACACTTTCTATTTGCTCGAGTTATGTCACTGAATCTCAGTAAAATTGGTGAATTTTGTGGTTTTGTAATATATCTTCATTTAAGCCAAGTTTGAAGTAGTCTGAGAAAAGAAAATTGGATCTCCAAAACTAAGAAAGACATACCCGAATTTTGTCTGGTGAGTCTCCACTTTTAAAATACCTTATGCTGAAGTCATTTATTTAGAGGTTGTTTCCTAAATAACGAACAAGCAAGCATTAAAAACTCTGATGTCTTATGAAATAATGTCTGGGAAATCATGATCTCGAATGTTGGGAGTGAAGACTGAAGACTGAAATGTTCATAAAAACTTTGCAAAGTTCTGGTAAATTACTTTGGTTTTTATGAAGCTCCACGTACATTTAAGACTGTGTGAGTATTCAAGAGAGATTAGAAATGGTCTTTTATATCCCATTTATGGCCCTTAAGTCTGTTTGGAAATAGAGGGTAGTCCTATTGCAGCCCTCTGTGGTTTAGTGTTGAATAAAAACACTACTGGGGAAGTTTGTGGTTCAATGCATTTAAAGAAACCTTTGTTCAATCATTAACTGGTTACTAACCTAACAGAAAAGGTATACCCTTAGTGATTACATGTGACAAGGAATACATTCTTTCCAGAATTAGTTTGCAAAAAACTCACTGAGTAAGCAAGTAAACAAAAAACTACTATAATAAAAACTGCAAGTCAGCTGGGGGTTAGAAATGCAAGAGGATTATCAGTTTTCCATCTTAGTAGTTTAAGTATCTATTTTCAAGGAAGATGTTCAAAGTATGCAAAGAAACTAAAACATTATCTCTAGGTAAATCCAAATATTGGACCGCTTAGAAAAACTAAATTAACCATATTAGGTATATTTAAAGTGATAGAAGGAGCCAGAGAGAATTAAGTATATAAGATACTGGTCTTGAATGTGTCAGACCCAGCTTCAATCATTCTCCCAAGCTCAGTCGAAGTGATTCTCAGCAAAAAAAGCCAGAATTCATCTGAGTGTGAACCCAAAACATAGCAAACAATCAGGAAGTAGAAGAGGAAATTCTATAGAAAGAACTAAAGAAAAGGTGATTCATGAAACATAGAATATGAATAAAGAAGGGATATAAAATAAACCAAACTGAAATTTCAGTATTAAAGTAAAATAACTAATATGAAATCTTGATTAAATTTTTTTCCCTATTTGCATTCCTTGGGCCACATATGGCAGTAATTAGGGTTTACTCCTGTATCACTCAGGTAACACTGCTCATGGGGCTCAGGTCAGCTGCATGTAAGGCAAGCACTCTTACCTGCTGTTCTTTTGTTCTGGATCTGACTGGAATGACATAATGTCACAATTTCCAAGAAAGAAACAGAAAGAATCAATGATCTTCAAAACTGAAACTACCAAGATCAAAACAAAATAAAGCAATAAAAAAAAGGGGGGGGGGACAGAACTTAAAAGACCCCTTGGGTATCAGAGAGCATCTAAATACACAAAATTCTAGGAGGAGAAGAGAAAAAGAATATTGAATGTAATATTTCAAACCCTGTTTTTATTTTATGAAAAACATTATCATATATATATATATATATATGTAGCACTCTAAGATCCAATTAGGAAAAACTTCCAACAATCCAACTAACAGCCCTGGAAAAAGCTCAAAGGGCTAGAGGCCAGAAAAACAACAGGATAGCATGTTTAAAGACATTGAAAACCATTGTTGAAGTTCCCAACAAGAATTTTATATCTGACAGAAAGTAATCTTTTTAAAAAGAAGGCCAAACTAGGCACAATCCCAGATTTAAAAAACAAAACAAAAACAAAAACTATGAAAGTTTATCACTAACAGGCTTGTCGTATAGCAGATGTCTTTTTTTTTGCGGGGGAAAGACTACACCCGGTGACACTC
The DNA here is from genome assembly GCF_024139225.1 of Suncus etruscus. Taxonomy (NCBI): domain Eukaryota; kingdom Metazoa; phylum Chordata; class Mammalia; order Eulipotyphla; family Soricidae; genus Suncus; species Suncus etruscus. Next base: position 15,909,027 of record NC_064862.1, read on the forward strand.
AAGGGTTACTACTGGCTATGTGCTCAGACATTGCTCCTGGCTTGGGAGACAATATGGTATGCTAGGGGATTGAACCCAGGTTCGTCCCGGGTCAGATGCGTGCAAAGCAAGTACCCTACCGCTGCTCCATCACATAGACCCTGTCTTTTTTTTTAATGTAATTTACTGTTGCAAGTTATTCAGACTAAAATCAAGAGCTTTTTTCCAGGATCAACCACTACTAAGCAGTTAAAACCACAGGGTCCTCCAAGCATCTCTTGCATAGCCCAGGAGGTTCCAGAGATGATGCAGATAATACCCAGAAGGGTCCAAGCAACACCAAATTACCAGATCTGTGTATTGAGACACTGGCTTATTGGCCAACAATCACCAGTGAGGCCCTGTAGTAACTGACCACCTGTGGTAACTGACTTAGAATGCCAACCTCCCAAGAAAAAAGAGTGATTCAAATCTGCATGGATAAAAAGAAATACTAATAAAGAAAAAAAAGTAAATAAAGAAAGTATAAAGTACTTTATTATTTTTTATTTCTTAATTTGATTCAGAAACAAATGTCTAAATCAATTATGAATCTGTGTTAATGAATACATAATATGTAAAGGTATCTTTTCTGAATAAAACTATGAAGGTGGGGGAGCAGATATATGGGAATAAACTTTTTATATGTTATTCATCAAATAACTTATGAAACTATGCTTAACATTATTTCTCTATTCTACCTAGCAGGTGAAGAAGAATTAATATTAACCTTTACGAACACTTCAAATTAACAGAGGAAGAGGATTAACTCATTCTATGAGGACAATATTACTCAACACTAAATGAAAAAAGAAAGCATCACAAGAAATAAAAACACAAACATTTCTTATGAACAGAGGCAAAATGTATAAAAATAAAATCACTAGCAAATTAAGCCACACAATATAAAATATTTTTGTAGCACAACAAGCAATAATTTCCACAGAATTCAATATTCATTTAATTTACAAAAGTATCCAGTGTGGGTCTAGAGATAGGTAGTACAGGTATGGTGCTTGCCTTACAAATTCCAACCTGAGTTCAGTCCCTGCCATGATATTTGATCTTCAAGAACTACCAGAAGTGATCTTTGATCAAAAAGCCAAAAGTTATCCTCGAATAACACTATGTGTGGCCTAAAAACCAAAAGGAAATTAGTATAATGTATCACCACTACCACCACCACCAAAAATCACTAGTTTCTAAGAACAAGTCCAATTAACTTTGTACTAGTGTATTTTGGCCTATTTATTAGTGGTTTGTTGTTGTTGTTGCTGTTGTTATTTTGGGGTGCCACACCCAGTGGCACTCGGGGGTTACATCTGGCTCGGCACTCAGAAATTGCTCCTGGCTCTGGGGACTATATGGGATGCCAAATGCCCCACCACTCTGCCCCTGTACTAAAGTTTTAATTTAAATTAACTAATCAAATTAGGTTAACAGGAAGTTAACTAATCAAAAAAAAATGAGTCTAAAGATATCTGAATTGGAAGGTAAATAAAATTATTTCTATTTGTATAAAAACTATCTTAATTTTATACAAAATCCTGAAGAAACTACTAAATAAATGTAAATAAATAAATGTTAGTTTCCAATAAATTGATTTAGCAAGGTGGCAGCATGCAAAATCAATATACAACATATAACAATCCGATGTTTCTTCCGTACATTAAAATGAGTAATTTGAAAATAAATTAGTAAAATAATGCAATAATAATATCAAAAATAATAATACTTAAAAATAAAATAATTATTGATAAGTTCCATCAAAAGGTGTAATTTTTGTGCACCAAAAACCACCACAAATGATTAAGTGAAAGAAGACTTAAATAAAATTTCTTTTTTTTATTTCCCCCCTCAAATAAAATTTCTTGTGTTCTCACATTAAAACATGTATTGTAGTTAAATGACAATAGTTTCACAAATGGTCTTTAAATTAAACACAATCATTATCAAAAATATAAATGCTTTATTTTTTGCAGAAGAGTGTTATATGATCTTAAAATTCACAAAAAATAATGCAAGAGACCATGTAGCCAGAAACAAGCTTGATAAGAATAAAGTGAAGGAGCCAACACCTCCTAATTTTAATACCACAAAGCTACAAGATAATCAACACCAAGAGGAAGTACAGCATAGTATCACAAGTAGATCCCCTTTATAAAACACAATACTCTTAGTGAGACATTTAAGCATTAATTTCCCAGTACACTTTAAATACAAATGAAAAAGGAAAAGAATAAATTTCTATCTCTTATTTGCAACACATTTACAGACATGAGTTTGCTCATCTAGGCGTTGATTTTGACTCTTCCAACTGCTCTTCTTCATGAAGCAGGAAAAGAAGTGATCTTTGCACAATTTGCAGAGCTCGGTATTAAGCTGCAAATATGACATTATGGCTTCTTTCTGTTGCTATGGGCAAGTTGCTTGAATGACTTCAACAGATTCTTGAACTGAACAGAAATTGCTTCCCACTCAGTTATAATTTTACCATGCAGAGGCTAGAAATTGGGAATAAATAATGGGAAAAGGTCATTCAGGTTCACATTTAATGCACTGTGTGGGATGTCACTGAGTGTTGGAGAGGGGAAATGCGACCTGGTGGCAAAAAGACTGTGCTTTTGTGATCTGAAAGACTCTCTGACTTTAATTTCACATAAGAAAAGAAAAAAATATATATGATGCAACAAAGGCCACAGCCAAATTTAAAATTTTACCCTTCAGGGCTGAAGAGAGAGTACAAAAGGTGGGCACTTGCCTTACATGCAACCAACCTAGGTTTGATTCCTGACACCATTTGTGGTCTCCTGAGGACCATCCCTGAGCTAATAAGAGTCAGAGTAATCCCAGAGCATAATATTGTTTGGCTCCTCCAAACAATATTAAAAAATAATGTTTTAACTTTCAGAGAAAACAAGCAGTTCCTAAATACTAAGCAAAGGTCACGAATATGGACTTTAATTTGCTAATTACTGTGGCAGTATTTTCTATAATCCAGCACAGTATATGATTGAACTAAATATTGAAGAAATTAGAGAACATGTTTTCCCTCACAATAAATCTTTGATAAAATTTATAATTTTATATAATTGATGTAGCCTTGGACGGACCGCAGTTCGATCCCCCCGGTGTCCCCCAAGCCAGGAGCAACTTCTGAGCACATAGCCAGGAGTAACCCCTGAGCGTTACCGGGTGTGCCCCCCCCCCCCAAAAAAAAAAAACAAACAAAAAAAATAGCCACACATTTTTTTTTGCATCTTTCTCTTCTAAGATGTAGTTTATTTGCAGCCAGCCTGATTGTCATTTGGTTCTAACTGCTTAAGTAAGAAAGTATGGTAGTGTAAAACCATTTCAATTCCTGCTGTAGACGTATAGAAAACTGGCAGTTGGGCCCGGAGAGATAGCACAGTGGCGTTTGCCTTGCAAACAGCCAATCCAGGACCAAAGGTGGTTGGTTCGAATCCCGGTGTCCCATATGGTCCCCTGTGCCTGCCAGGAGCTATTTCTGAGCAGACAGCCAGGAGTAACCCCTGAGCACCGCTGGGTGTGACCCAAAACCCAAAAAAAAAAAAAAAAAAAAAAAGAAAACTGGCAGTCAAATAAACTTCTGCCCTCTGGAACAGTCACCCTTAATCTCTTCCGCATTTAATTCAATCTCTGTTCTGTGAAAAGCCTAAACCACATAAAAGCATGTTTTTTTTTTTGTTGTTGTTGTTGTTGTGATGTACATACCAGTTCCTCTGAGCACTCCTCTTGGCCAATTATTAGTCATGAGAATGCCTTCTTGGATGGTTCAGTCCAATATGTCAGTGTCCTTAGATGACATGTAGTACCAGAACTACCCGGGTGATCCCCATTAGCATGCAGACCTCAAAAAATTCTACAGGGGCTGGAGAGATAGCATGGAGGTAGGGCATTTGCCTTGCATTATTATGTCCCACGAGCCTGCCAGGAGCGATTTCTGAGTATAGAGCCAGGAGTAACTCCGAGCCATGCTGGGTGGGACCCAAAAACCAAAAACCAAAACAAACAAACAAACAAACAAACAAAAAACAACCAAGAAAACCCAAACCAAAACCCGACAATGATGATTTTAAATGTTGGTGTATTAATTATAATCTAAACAATAATTTTGCATAAACATGTAGGTTGTTAGTTAAAAGTCAGCTGCTACAGCTGAAAGGGTGAATAGAAATGTTGTAAAGGTGAGCTTTAAGAGTCTACTCAGAACTTCTTTGAGAAATTTAGTGTTTCTAAACACTGCTTTCAGATTTGACCTCTTTAGCAAGAGCAAGTACATAGTCTACTAAGACTCAGGCCAAAAGCATATGAAATATCTATACAGGCTTCCAGTTTTAGATGTCACTAGTGGTCTCTTCTCTAAACATCAAGCATGGAGACAAAACTTTTTATTATTTTTTATACATTCATGGCAGTGTAACATGTTTATTTGTTTTTGTTGTTGTTGTTGTTGTTTGGTTTTAGGGCCACATCCGGTGGCACCCAGGGCTAAGTCCTGGCTCTGCACTCAGAAATCGCTTCTGGCAGGATCAGGGTACCATATATGATGCCAGGGATTGAACCAGGTCCATCCCAGATCAGCCACGTGCAAGGCAAATGCCTTATGCTGTGCTATTGCTCCGGCCCCAACATGTTTGTATTTTACCATATGAAAACAGAAGTGTTAAGAATAAGTATTTTCAAAATTATTTTTATGCTATCAAGTTGTTTTTTTTTCTTTAATTCTTGGGTTTGGGCCACACCGGCAGCATTCAGGCATTCCTCCTGGGTGCTCATAAGTCACTCCTCGAAGGGTCAAGTGGGACAATATGGGGTACCAGGAATCCAACCCATATAGACCATATGGGATACCAGGGATCAAACCCAGGTTGGTCCTGAGTAAGCAACATGCAAGGCAAGTGCCTTACCTGCTGTACCATATCTCTGGCCCCCATGCTGTAAAATTTTAAAAATGCTTAAAAATTTTAAAAATAGTCAAATTAAAAATTTAAAAAAATATATATGTATATATATGTATACATATATATATATATAAACCAAACTCAAAGCAAATGAACCTACTTATTCTAAAAGAAAATTCTAGATTTAATACATTGTGAACGGAAATAATTTGTTCCACATAGACTGGAACATCATTTTAGGACATTTATATCTAGAAATATATGTACATACTATGTAAATAATATAAAATCAGTTCTAGATTGTTAATTTATACTAACATATAAACTTGCTTATATTTTGATTGGAAATGAACAGATGCTATAAATTTTTGAAAAAAATCAGCATTTTGCCAAGATTGAATTTTCTCTGATTATGATGTAATTCTACATTTCTTTATGTAATATTTATTCTTTTAGTGCTTTAGCAATAAAGTTATCAGTTAGAAGCTCTCTGAAACTTTAAAAATATTATTGCTGGGGCCGGCGAGGTGGTGCTAGAGGTAAGGTGTCTGCCTTGCAAGCGCTAGCCAAGGAAGGACCGCGGTTCAATCTCCTGGCGTCCCATGTGGTCACCCCAAGCCAGGGGCAATTTCTGAGCGCTTAGCCAGGAGTAACCCCTGAGCATCAAATGGGTGTGGCCCCCAAAACCAAAAAATATATATTATTGCTAAGAATTTTTAATGTTTTATGTATTTGGGGGCCACATATAGTGTGATGCTCAGGTCTTACTCTTGACTCTATGCTCAGGTGGCCTTCTGGGTTTCTAGGGGTCTAACCTGGGTCAGCCACATGCTACATAGCCTTACCCACTGTGCTAGCTCTCCAGTTCCCTTTACTAAGTATTCTAATTACCATCATTGTAACTGATATTATTTAAACAACCCCAGTATTTTTTTTTTTTTTGGTTTTTCGGGCCTCACCCGTTTGATGCTCAGGGGTTACTCCTGGCTAAGCGCTCAGAAATTGCCCCTGGCTTGGGGGGACCATATGGGATGCCAGGGGTTCGAACCACAGTCCTTCCTTGGCTAGCACTTGCAAGGCAGACACCTTACCTCTAGCATCACCTCGCTGGCCCCTACCCCAGTATTTTTCAACATTAGCACCATATTGTTATTAAAATGAAAAATAGATTATGTCAATTCTCCTTGAATAGTAAATTGATATTTTTATCAAGCATAATAAACACCCAACATTATTTCAATCACCTAACTATTCCTACCTCATTCTACTTCATCTCTGACCACTTTATCTAGTTATCTCTGGAACAGTGACACTGAACTCCTTACTGTTTTTATAAATGCCTCTCTCCTCAGAGATTTCTATTATGGTTTGCTTTGTGTACAATGGTCTGTCCCAAGCACATGGATGTATTCTTTCTTACTCTTTTCCCTCGGATGTCACCATAGCACGTTACTCTAGACAACTTTATTTGAAATAAATGTTTCTCATTCAAATTCTCTGAGATTACTTTTCATTTGTCTGTATTAGACATGTCACTCTATGTCTAGTGACCTGGCATGACATCTAGTTTTCAAATTTTTGTATTCTTAAAAAATATCTTGACTATGATGATCCTTATCAACCTACATATATCCTGATGCCTTAAGACAGCTTACCTATGAGTTTTTGTATCCATGCATTGATGTATTATTTTTGTCTCCTTTGCAGAAGTTAAAAATTCCAAGTGACCATTATAATTTGCATAGCTGACTTCCTTATTTTTAACAATTGTCACATTAGCCAGAAACTTTTACTCAGTAAACATTTGTTGGATTGAGCAATTATTTGTAAGTATATTGGCTGACTTTAAGGAACTCACTTGAACTTTGGAACTTCTTTTTCCTCCTCAATGTAAGATAAATTACTAGGTTAAAGTGAGTTATACTAGCATTCAACTCTAAAATAAAATGATTGCAAATAACCATCACTACTTTATCATACCTATTTTTATTCAAGACAACAGCAGCTCCGTGTAGAGAAAACACTGGAACAATGTGGTTAATATGTTAGAATAATTATATAAAGCAAAAATAGATACTGTTCTAAAATGAGATTTCATCTAAACAGCCTAGATGAATTGATAGTAATAATTAGGGGACTTTACTTCCAAAAAATTCAAATTTTATTAATAATTGAAATATCTTAAGATCTATCTGTTCATTTTTGTAATATTAAAAACATTCTAGGTGACAGGTGAAATTATTTATGGAATTACTCTGACAGTGATGATACCTATATTCCTATTTTTAGTGAAAAAATTCATCTGAAATTCCAAGCCAACTCATATATCTACTGTCTATGTGAAGTCTATCATTGTGTTTACAGTAGATATCTCACTAAACATGCTACAACTCAGACTTTTAATTTCTTTTTCAAACCTTTCTTTTTCCAGTTTTTCTCATTTCACTAGATGATAGTTCCACCATTTTCATTGCTTAGACCCAAATCATGGCGATCATCTTTGCTTATATACCATTTATCCAGTTTATTTGCAGGTCCTTTGGGCTTTGTCTTCCAATGAATGCAACACAGATTAGGGCTGCTCTCTTTATACATATTTACTCTAGTATAGATGTACTTGCCTCATTTTGAATAGCTGTAAAAGCATAGTAACTGTCATCCGAGATTCTAAACTCCCCTCCATCAACATCCAAAACAATCAGATAATTTTTTAGATCTCTTCCCAAATTCTCCTATTACTTCCAGCTGAGCAGAACAAATGCCATATGTCTGACAGTTGTTTATGAGATCTGCCACTTGGCTGTCTCTTTGGCTTCATCTTTTACTATTTTTCTCCTTAATTCCTTGACTATAGCCATGGTAGCTTAGAACATATCACAGACCAATCTCAAAAATTTCCTTGTTACTGACTTTGCCCTTTGCCCAGAGATTTTAATGCATAAATTCATGTACATTTAGGTCAAACTTCTAAGGCCCCACTCAAAATTGTCTGATGTAGATATATGAATTAGCAAAATCCTGTTTCCCAAATTTCCAATTTTCTCTATTTTTTTGTCCTGCTTGGTAGTTAGCCCCATGTGACATATTGTTTTATGTCACACAAAGCCTAATATGGTTTTATAGGTATTTCTATTGCCTGGCTCGCTTTCTCTCTGTTAGTGTCCAATGATTTCCATATATTGTACCATTTATAATTCATCGTCCCTGGAACTGAAGCTGGAATGCAATAACTATTAAATAAATGTATGTTAAATAAAAATGGGTATTTCCACTTTTTAGATAGCATTCTTTTTGTTTTTTTTTTTTTTTTTGGGGGGGGGCCATACCCATTTGATGGGGTTACTCCTGGCTAATCACTCAGAAATTGCCCCCTGGCTTGGGACCTCGAATCGTGGTCCTTCCTTGGCTAGCGCTTGCAAGGGAGACACCTTACCTCTAGCACCACCTCACCGGCCCCTTAATTTAAGACTTTAATCCAATTGTATTTTTAACACCCTATTATGGTTAAATATGGTCTTCTTTTGGGAAAATAGGGATAGATTTGCTTCGTTTCAATTCAAAAATGCATCTCAAACAATCTCAATAATTAGTTTATAATTTTTATATGAGTAAAGTGAAGTTCAGAGAGTCTAAATATAAATAGCTTTTTTAAAATCATACCTTTAGTACTATGTAATGGGGATCAATTGAAGACCAAATCCAAATATTAATAAATGAACACTATGCAATGTGTACAAAATCTTTAAAGTAACTTGGTGTTATTTCTTAGCACGCATGAGAAAATGGGGGAAGTTTACTATTATTTTCTTCCTTTTCTTTTTTCACTTTAACCAGGCTTACACAAGTTTGCATTATCTAGAATTTTTTATTATAAAAAAGTATAGCTACTCCATGACTCATACTTAAATGCTCTCTCCCTCTGTGTCACAATATATCTGTCCTCTGCCCAAGTCCCACAGTCTTGACTTCAGCTTGATACATGTTTTTAGTTAAGCACTCTGAGGCCATCTCCTTAGATCTCCTTGCTCCAACCTTCCATAGAGTTCATTCACATCTTTCCATAAAATTCTTTGCATATATCTTGCAGTATCTATCTCTGTTTCTGTTTGTTTCACAATACTCAATCTTCAGGAGTAGGAAACAAATCTCACTCATCTAGTCAGAAGCTTATTATGTATAAAACTCAAATTCTTTTCTGTTAAATTACAAAAGAAACAAATTATTATTCATAGTATAGAATATCAGCACCGAACAACATAAATTAACATATTTATTAACATAAATTTAACATAGTTTTACAGCTAATAAAAAATACTACCTTCTAGGGGTATGACAGCTCCAACTAATAATTGTTTGACTTTGATTAAATGTTTTTATATTTAAAAATGTTTTCCAATTTTTGTGCTCACAGTTTTACTATAAATAATTTTATTTTCACTTGAATAGAGCATTGTAAATGATCATCACCAAATATCAACATGTGTACAGACCTCATTAAATTCACTAATAAAAGTCTAGCTATTTTTAATCATAAATTTTTCCTCTTTAACCTGATTTTTTTAAATCCCTTCCCCCTTCCTTTATGGTAATTTCAATTGATCTTATGGTCTAAAAATATATTTTGTTTAGTATATTCATATTTATTTTATATTTTTCTTTATGTATCACATTCAAGTTAAAACATACATTATTTTTATATTTTTATGTGTGTGTATTGGGGGGTAAATAAGAGAGGTTACGGTTATATCTGGTGGTGCTCAGTAGCTATTGTTAGCTTTGTGCTAAGGAATGACCTCACATATATATTACCACCTCACATATGGCAATATTCTAGGGGCTATATGTAGTGTTGGGAATATGACCCATCTTCTGCATGCCTCTCGTGCACTCTGTCTGGTTCCAAAACTTTTATTAGAAAATTATTTTGTTCTTTGTATTGCCCTATGTCTTTATTAAATGCCATTACTAATATGGTTATTAATATGACCATTAATAATGTTCTTCTAAAGCCACTAAGAAGTTATTTAGATAAAAAAAAATCTGGTCTTGTGCAAAGGTAAGGTATTTCTCATTCTACAAAAAGCATTTTAGAGAAAAAATACATAGAAATTAACAATTAGTAATTTTAACATCTACTCTTTTGTTAAAAAAGAAAGAAAAAATGATGTGTACTATTTTGGGACTCAACCTTATTCTTTTATTTTTCAATCTCAATTGTTCAACCTCAATCGTCTTAATTTTTTTCAGGCCCAGTCTTTTTTTAAAATCAAGTAAAATCTGATCATTTTTTTCTTACTTCTTTTTTCTTTTTTCCACTGTTACTTTTAGACTTATCTTCTCTTAACAAGCCAGAGTCTGCTTCGTTTGCTTTCAGTCAGTTTGCTTAAAAGGGGGGTTTTACAAGGTGACTAAAAGAGCACTATGAAAAATGAGGAATTAATATAGTTTTAAAAGAGAAGTGATGCATAAGGCAAACCTGAGAAGGGCAGTTAAGCAGATACAATGCCAAACATGAAGAATATACACATGCTTATCTGCTTTGCTAGTTTTAAATTAACTTCAAAACTGACCTAATTTCACAGAAATGGCAAACTAGAGCCTGTGGTTGTGGGACCAGGTGCCTAAAGCCCCATACTCCATCTTTAGGGACAGAAATGTTTTTGCTGTCCTGCTCCTCATTGTTCCAGTTTATCTGGACCCCTGAATTTGGCACTAGGTGGTTCCAGAAGTCTCAGAGTACACTTCTCCATTTCAGGGGATCCCAGTACCCCTAAGGAAGAGAGCCAGAACCTTTCTGTTTCTACTGGCATGAATGGGGAAGTGACTATTTCTAACTACTTCCCTAATGGACAAAGGTTTACTTCAGCCTGAAAGCTCCTTTTCCTGTCTGCACTCCAATCTCTTTACCTGAATAAATAAATGCTAGTGTTATCTATCATTTATGTTTCAAACACATTAGAGGTATTAGTCTTTTCTTTCACAAATTAACAACATGAAACTCAGAAAGTTTGAATACTTGCCTATGTCAAATCAACTAATGTGAGTTAATGTTTAAATGTAGGTCTTCTTCAATGCTTGTGTTCTAAGGATAGGGCAATCCCCCCTATACTTACATACAGCAAGAACCCCATAAGTCACAGCTATTACTGATATATCCAAATGGCATTGACCATATTTCATATCTGCATCATATGGCTTTACAACAGAAACTTAAATATTGTCTCTTAGCACTCTTAACGTGAGAAATCACCTTTCTATATTGTGAAATGTACTTTCTTTTAAAAATCCTAATATGATCAGAGGTTAACTCCATTTCATTCATGCACATTGCATACCAAACAGTAAAAAAGGAGAAAAAGCAATTTATGAGCACTTTATATTTGTCACAGAATGATTGCATTCTTCCCTGAAGACAACTCTTCTGATTTTACTTGTAATTTTTAAAAAATGCAAAGCAATCTCTGAGTAGAATATTAATTTATTGGCTTAAGTCTGTATTCTTCCCTCAAATGTCTCTACTCCAAATTTTGCCATGAAATGAGCATATGTTTCTTCTTACATGACACTTTTCTTCTTAGATTGCTAATTGAGCAAATATAGTGAATATTAGATCATTTAATGTCTATGGCTTTTCTTCTCTAATGCTCTTCTTTTATCCTGCAAATATTAACAAGAACTTCAGGATGGTCCTGTCTCAAGATGAAATTACACCCCCCCCCCCAAATACTCTGCCTATGCTTTGGATATTATCCTGATTGTTCTGGTAAGATTTTCTACAAAATAATATTCTTTTAAACTTTGGCTTTCCACTTTTAGTAGGAGAGTTTCAAGATTCTTTTTAATTTTTTTTTGTCCTGGACTAAACAAGGCAGATGTTAATATGTCTGCATTTTCTCCTCATCAAGTGATGCTTGTAAAGCTCTCCATCATTATTTGAATGCCTTCAACTGCATTTAGAAAAACAACATTTTGGCTCCCTGTGTGTGACACCAGGCGGGGAAAATCCGCGAAAGTACACCGGCGCAGTGGGGCTCAGCTGTGAAAGACTGTGAGTGTGACCTGTCTATGTCTGTCTACTGTCCTCTTGCGTGAAACTCTTGCGAGTGGGGCAAAAAGAGCCTCCAGAAACCTCGCTCGCCCAGACGCCATTTTCAGGGAGGGACTTCAGAGCATAAAAACCGGCTAACCTTTGCAAAAGCTGGCTCCCTGTGTGTGACACCAGGCGGGGAAAATCCGCGAAAGTACACCGGCGCAGTGGGGCTCAGCTGTGAAAGACTGTGAGTGTGACCTGTCTATGTCTGTCTACTGTCCTCTTGCGTGAAACTCTTGCGAGTGGGGCAAAAAGAGCCTCCAGAAACCTCGCTCGCCCAGACGCCATTTTCAGGGAGGGACTTCAGAGCATAAAAACCGGCTAACCTTTGCAAAAGCTGGCTCCCTGTGTGTGACACCAGGCGGGGAAAATCCGCGAAAGTACACCGGCGCAGTGGGGCTCAGCTGTGAAAGACTGTGAGTGTGACCTGTCTATGTCTGTCTACTGTCCTCTTGCGTGAAACTCTTGCGAGTGGGGCAAAAAGAGCCTCCAGAAACCTCGCTCGCCCAGACGCCATTTTCAGGGAGGGACTTCAGAGCATAAAAACCGGCTAACCTTTGCAAAAGCTGGCTCCCTGTGTGTGACACCAGGCGGGGAAAATCCGCGAAAGTACACCGGCCCAGTGGGGCTCAGCTGTGAAAGACTGTGAGTGTGACCTGTCTATGTCTGTCTACTGTCCTCTTGCAAGAAAAACAACATTTTTCTATGTAACTCCCAATAATAATAATAAGATTGAACTGGTGTGACAAAGCAAAGGAGTGGACATTCATTCATTCCAGTGGCTGAAATATGTTTGCAGAAAGAGGATTTTCTGCTACACAGTTAGGGCACAGAGTATATTTAATCCCAAGAGCTGGACGAACTTTATTTTAGAATGATTATTTCCAGACTAGTAGAAAAAGCCAACTCATAGTCGTGTCTTAAACCTCATCTACATAGCTAGATCTCTCTAAGTGAAGCTGTATAGGGTCTGCACCAAGTTCACTTCAACCAGTTTTCAAGTTTGTCCAGTCTAGGGGTTTCTCAGTTTTCTTCATTTATGCTGCTGACTTCTTTTCTGAAGCTCTTTGAGTTGTCTATCCTTATAAGCTGTGGCTTCCCTGGGTGATGACATGGTACATTTAATTAGTCTTCAAAAAAATATGTCAGTCAATTAAGTATGGTCATTTGTTTACCAATGAGTAGCCAGAGGCCCAAACTGGAGAATTGGCGGTTGGAGAGATAGCACTGGGGTTAAGATGTAATGTCCCATCCCTCACCCAATGGCCCTAAGGGTGTGTGTGGGGGGATTGGGCATGCCTGGAGGCTACCCACTGTATGTGCCCTGGGACCTCATAGGAACTGTCTCTGGGGATTGCTAGTTCCCAGGCACCCCTGAGCCCCACACTGGAACTTCCTTTGTAAAAGGAAACGACTTTCCTCAGTGGAAGAGAATTAGAAGATTCCCCAAGTTGAGTGAGCCTTGGGTTTTAGACAAACTGGTCTTGCTGGAATCCTCGAAAGGATCCCATGCCAGAGGGACCCAGTCATGTCTCCAAAGGTTTCAGTGCTGGCAGAGGATCACATTGCAGGATCATCCACCTCTGGGGGGGTAAGACCCCCGTGGACCCCAACACCACAGAGTCTGAGTAGCACAGTATCCCTGAGCTGGGCTTTGCCCTGTACCCCAAGAACTAGCCCTAGAAATGCCTCAGGGATACCAGCTTAGCGAAAGGGCACTGGAGAAACCACAGGTGTCTACCATTGCAAACCCTTCTTGCACTTGGGAACCTCAATCTCCTTCCTTGCCTTCCCGCATGGATTCACCCCATGTCTGCCGATGCCTTACAGAAAAGGAAAACTTCCAAGTCAATTGGCAACTACAGTGTGTCTGTAATGTGCCTTAGCTAAACATTAGTTTCATGGAGAGAAGACAAGGACCAGGGATGCAGGGACCTCGCCTAATTTTCAAGGGCTAGAAATCAGAGAGAAGGTCTTTGGGTTTTGAATGTGTATATGAGAGAGAGAGAGAGAGAGAGAGAGAGAGAGAGAGAGAGAGAGAGAGAGAGAGAGAGAGAGAGAGAGAGAGAGAGAGAGAGAGAGAGACAGAGAGATGAGAGTGAATCCCAACGTCTGGTTTTTAATTTGTGTGTGAGGGAAAGAAAGAGTAAGAGAGAGAATGAGAAAGGAAGAAAGAGAGAGGGGGTAAGAGAGGGAGAGAGAGAAAATCCCCAAGTCCTGGTTGTGTGTGTGTGTGGGGGGGAGAGAGGGGGGGAGGGAGGGAAGGTGAGGGGGAAAGAAAGGGAGGGAGAGAAGAGAGATGGGGAGAGGGAGAGAGGGTAAGAGAGAGGGAGAGAGAATCTCAAAGTTCTGGTTTTTATTGTGTATGTGTGTGTGTGGGGGGACAGACATGGGGAGAGGGAGAGAGAGGGAGAGGGTGAGAAGAAAGAGAGAGGGAAAGAAAACGGAGTGAGGGGGGAGAGAGGGAGAGGATGAAAAAGGGTGAGAGGGGGAGAGAAAGGAAGGGGGGAGAAGAGAAACGGGGAGAGGGAGAGGAGAGTAAGAGAGAGGGGGAGAGAGAGAATCCCAAAGTCCTTGTTTCTATTGGGTATGTGTGTGGGGGGGGGGGACAGGGAGAGAGACAGGGAAAGAGAGGGAGAGAGAGGGTGAGGGGAAAGAGGAGAGAAAGGGAATCCTCGAGGGGGAGAGATATAGGAAGAAGAAGAGGAGAGAGACTGAGAGAGACTGAGAGAGGTTCAGAGATTGGGAGAGATTGAGAGACAGAGAAACAGAGAGACTGAGACAGACAGATTGAGAGAGATTGAGATTGAGAGAGAGGAAAAGAGGTTGAGAGAGAGGGGGAGGGAGAAAGAGAGAGAAAGAGAGAGAAGGGGAGGGAGAAAGGGGAAAAGAGAGAGAGAGAACGAGAGAAGGGGCTGGAGAGATGGAGAGAGTGCTGGTCACTTCTGCTCGTTTTTAAACCCCACTCTGGGGTCTTATCTTCCCACCCAGCCCAGCCTAGCCCGCACAAGTCCCCCTGCAAATTGCGAGCTGGCTCTAAGGAAGCGGGAAGCGCCCCAAGTCCAAGCCCGTCAATGTCCCCGCGGGCACCGAGCGCGCACCGGTGGCCCGGCAGCCATCCAGGGCGGTGCCACCGTCTCCGGGCAACAGGCGACGCGGTGCCCCTCCACCTAAGCTAAGCAGGGCTGAGCCCCAGGGGGTCACAACTCGGCCATGGCCTCCAAACAGACCAAAAAGAAAGACGTTCATGGCATCAACTCGGCGCACAGCTCAGATAAGTCTAAAGAGTAAGGACAGCCCCGTCCCGCTCACCCAAACATTTAGGCTGGGCCGCCCCCAGGCCAGTGTGTGTCTGTCCATCTCCTAGTGGACATCCTGGCTTGCCTGGCCTGTCGCTGGCTTTCCAGACCTAGTGGTCCCACTTGGTGTCCTTTCTGCTTTTCTTACCTTTATAGCCATCCCCGCCCCCTCAGCAGAATAACATCAACCACCGGGGGTCCCCCTCTGCTGAGTTCCTTGGAGAGACTAAGAACAGGGGGTGGGGTGGGGATTATAGAATGAGGAGTTCATTTTTCTAGCTCAAGTAGGGATGTATATATATTATCTGTATGGGAACGTATCTAATCATCCCATACCTCTATGGGATGTGTATATATACATATATGTGTGTATATACATATACACACATCCTATAGGGGTATATATGTATATGTATATGTGTATATATATATATATATATGTGTGTGTGTGTGTGTGTGTGTGTGTGTGTGTGTGTGTGTGTATCATTCCCAGAAGGAAGAGGAAGAGCAGAGGGGAAAAGAAACCAGGGTTCAGACTGACCCTAATTTCCACAACCCACTTTGTCATTGTGTTGCTGCTGGTTGTGTTTGTTTTTGGGGCTGGCCTCTAGTAGGGCTGCCCTCAGAAACAATAATAGAAATAATGTGATTATTTTAATATGCTACTGATCTTACCTGCTAAGCCAGATTTGTTTCAGAAGCAGAGGAAGCCCACCTCTCTTCTCTCTCTCACTCACATCTATTTATTTATTTATTTATTTTATACATTTATACTCCATATCTCCTTTCTTCCTTCCTCCACCTCCTTCTTAGTTCAGTTATCAATGTCACTAGATGGTCTTTTTATATTTTGGGGGGTCCCACCTGGTAACCCTCAGAGATTACTCCTGGCTATGCACTTAGAAATCGCTCCTGGCTTGGGGAACCATGTGGGACAGTGGGAGATCAAATCACGGTACGTCCTTGGCTAGAGTGCTCAAGGCAGACGCCTTATGCCCTGTGCCACCACTCAGGCCCCTGTTGTTTTTTATTTTTAGTTGAACTTATGGGTTTTAGCAATTTTATTTTGTCTGGAAACACATAAATCATTCAATACTTTTTGTTTATTGACTTATATTGCCCTGCATATTTCTTTAGCCCTTCATTTTACTGTAAATGGTAAAATGCAGTATTTTTATAGCTGAAATTATATACATATATACATATATAGATGTATGTTTTATACATTTATATATTATATTATTATGTATTATAATATATTATTTTTTCTTTTTTTAATAATTTTTATTTTGAACAAAGGGGATTACAAATAATTCACAGTATTTACTATTTTAGGTACATAGTGACATTGAATCAGGGGCATTCCCACCACCAATGTTGTCCTCTCTCCACCCCTTTATATTATATTATAGATGTATGGTATTTTTCTTTCTTTTCTCATTTTTTATTTCCTCTGTTCTTGCTTTCTGTCTTGCTTCATTATTTTACTTTATTTAATCACCGTGGTTTACAAAGTTATTTATTATACAGTTGTTTCAGGCATTCAATTTCAACACCAATTTCACCGCCAGTGTGACCTTCCCTTCAACATTGTCTCCAGTCCCTCCCTCAGCCTACCCTCTTTAGCAGAAATAAAGTAACTTATTTTATATTGCTTCTTACAACTAAATGACTAATGGAATTATTGAAAAATAAATTAGTAAAAGAAACTTGGTTAAAATGTGTTATAACTCAATGGGATCATTTAAAGTCATAGTCTGAGGATTCACTGCACTGTTTGTTGCTATTTGAAACTTCTATCTCATTGTTTTTATTGAGTTTAGTTGGCTTCTGTCTACTTTTCCACCTAACTTGGTGTCTTCCTTCTGGACTGTAGTATTGTGGAATTTGAGATTTCACTCCAGGAGTTTCAGCAGTTAGATTTGGCTTACATCTCTTACAAGATGAAGTGGGGGTGATTTAGAAGACTGAGGTTCCTGGTTCTGAGCTCAGATGTTATTCGTAGCTGTATTTGGGAGTTGGGATCTCCATCAGGAGATCTAATGGGACACCTAAATTTGACTCATGGTAGCCACATCCAAGTCAAGCACCTAGTTGTAGTACTATGGTTCCAGGAGATTTAGGTCTTCATGTTATATGCAGCAGTTGAATGTGAATTACCATTCCTTATCTTTACCTTGTGCACAGGTTCAATCTCTAGCACCATGTATGATCCCAAGAGAAAAACATGCCAGGAATGATCACTGAGTACAGTCAGTAGTAAGCCAAGCCCTAGGTATAGATGAATGTGTACTGATTCTTGTGTCTGCCTGGGTGAAATCAAAGAGTATGTGAGAAAAAGGGAGTGAGGACTGTGCACTGCTTTCTTTACTCAACTGTCCGTTAACAAATCTTTGGGGCTTCCATACATTAGCTGTTGTAAAGAAGACCGCATACAAAATTGAGCTGAATATAATTTTTAGTATTGATGTATTTTATCATCTTCACACCGATATATAAAAGTGAAAATGCCATGTTTATTCATATGTGTTTTATTATTCTGTGTAAAAATTTTCTAATTTATTATAGTGCTGGTTCCTTTAATTTCCAAGGGCATTGGACTTATCTCCCCAAAATACCTCTAATAGTAATGGCATGGAACATTTTATGTGTATTTATTTCTATGTGCCATATGAATTTAGGTTTTTGTTGAGCTTGCCATATGTTTTAATTTAAGTTTTGTTTATGTACTCTGAGTGATCCTGTTCATTTTTTTGTATGTAGCATTGCAGTTTTTATTTGAAGTTGTTGAATAAATCCAACTTTCTCCATTGTATCATCTTGGATTCTTATCAAAAGGATAAAAAAAACTATGAGATAAATTAAAAAATAATAATAAGAAGAATAAGAATAAAAATATAAGAATCCCTGATATACCTTTTAAAATAGCAATTTACTTGAAATTAGATTCAACCTTTGACTTTTAATCTGTAACCTTAAAATCTTTGTTTTTATCAGCTGCGAAAAAATTTGGGATCTTTTAATATACATTCTGCTGCTCTAAGCTTTTTGTTAGGCAATTTCAGACCATTAACATTTAATATAATTGTTAAATTTTATACAGTTGTTGTCACTTTATTATTTGATTTTAGGTGTTTTTGATTTATCATAGTTTTATTGCTATATTTTTAAAACTTTATTGTCTCTCCATATGTTTTTCCTCCATATGTTTTCTGTCCATAGATTTTGTTTTAACATAGACCTGTAAAGATCAGTACTTGTAAAATATTTGATTAATCTTGCACATGTTTTGATTAATTTTTACTCTTTTTTTCCCTTGTACTTCAACATTATAAGATTTTGGATTATGATTACTTATATTGCCTTTTGTTTGTTAAGCATCACTTACTATTTCTTGCAAGGCTCCTGTGGTGGTGATGGTTTTAATTTTTATGTTTCTATTTCTTCTGTTTCTTTTATTTTCTAGTACCCATACACCAGAGAATATCATTCCACTTGATGTTTTTTCATAGGATTCTTTCTTAATATTATAATAATATCTTTATTTAAGCACCATGAGTACAAACATGTTTGTAGTTGGGCTCAGTTATAAAAAGTATACCCCTTTCAATAGTGCAACCTTTCCATCCCCAATGCCCCTCATCCTCCTCCTCGACTTCTTACCTGTATTCAAGACAGGCATTCTATTTCTCTCACTCACTACCATTGTCATGATAGTTGTTAGTGTAGTTATTTCTCTAAATGCACTCACCACTGATCCTGCCAACCCTCATCACTATTGTCTTTGCTTATCATTACAATAATGTCTTTTATTTCTCCTAACTCCCACAGGTGAGAAACTCCTGTTTCTATCTCTGTCCCTCTGACTTATTTCTCTCAGCATAATAGTTTTCCTGTTCATCCATGTATAGAAAAATTTTATGACTTCTTTTTCCTGATGATTTCATAGTATTTTATTGTGCATATGTACCACAGTTTCTTTAGCCATTCATGTGTTGTTGGACTTCTAGGTTGTTTCCAGATCTGGCTATTGTAAATAGTGCTGCAATGAATATAGGCATGCAGAAGGCATTTTTGTGTTGTGTTTTTGTGTTCCTAGAATATATCTCTAGGAGTAGTATAGTTGAATCATATGGAAGCCCAATTTCCAGTTTGTTGAGAAATCCCTATATTGTTTTCCATAAAGGCTGAACTAGAAGTCATTCCTACCAGCAGTGAATGAAAGTCCCTTTCTCCCTACAACCCGGTCAACAGTGGTTGCTCTTTTCCTTCTTGATGTATGCCAGTTTCTGTTGTGTGAACTGATAACTTATTGTCGTTTTGATTTGCATCTCCCTGATGATTACTGATGTGGAGCATTTTTCTTGTGCCTTTTGGTCATCTGTATTTCTTCTTTGAGGAAATGTCTGTTCAATTTTGCTCCCCATTTTTGATGGGGTTAGATGTTTTTTTCTAGTTAAGTTCTGTCAGCACCTTATATATCTTAGACATTAGCTTCTTATCTGATGGGTAGTAGATGAATAGTTTTTTCCCATTTTTTGGATGGTCTTTGTGTCCTAGTCACTATTTCCTTTGAGGGCAGAAGCTTCTCAGTTTGATGTAATTTCATTTGTTTATCTCTGCTTCTACTAGTTTGGACAGTGGTGTTTCCTTCTTGAAGGTATCTTTATTCTCTATGTCATAGAATGTTTTACCTACATTTTCTTCTATAAACCTATGGTTCCAGATCTGATATTAAGTTCTTTAATCCATTTGGATTTGACCTTTCTGCATGGTATTAAATGGATGTCTGAGTTTGCATTTTGCATGTGACTGACAAGTTGTCCCAAAGCCATCTGCTGAAGAGGGTTTTTTTTTCCTTATTCCATTTTGCTTGTTTTGCCCCTTTATCAAAGATTAATTGACTGTATGTATGGGGAATATTCCCTAAATACTATTTTCCATGGCTCTGAGGGGTTTCATAGGATTCTTATACTCTTTTCCACTAAAAACAAAACAAAGCCCAAGAAATTTTCAGATCCAGAGAGTTAGCATTTTGGTCAGGGTAATAGCCTTGCATATGGCAGACCTGGGATCAATCCTTGGCATCCCATATGGTTAGCACTGCAAGGATTGATTCTGGAGTGCAGAGTCAATTTTAAGCCCTGGACACCACTAGGTGTGGTAAAACAAAACCAAAAAGAAAAGAAAACCCCACTTCTCTATTTGTGACTGAGTTCTACTCCTGTACTTTCCAACTCAATAACTCTTATCAACTTTTCTTTAGTCATTGTTATGCTTTATTTATTTATTTAAAATAATTGGGCCACAATCTGTAGTGCTCAGGGGTTCTCTTGGCTCTTTGCTTAGGATCACTCCTGCCAGTGTTCAGAGGACTGTATGGGATTCCAGAATTCAAACCTTGGTGGGTGGCAAGTACCTTTCTTGCTGTACTATTGCTCTGCCTTTATTGTTATATTTTATATCTGTAATTTTTGTTCAGCTGTTCATAACATTTTAATTTCATATTGTTTGTCCATTTTTTATTATTTCATTTAATGCTATTATGACTCATGTTTTAAACATGCCTCCAGGCAAGCTTCTCAGTTCTATTACACATAAAATTTACCAGGGGTTTCTGTTTTGCTCAATAATGTGTGGCAAATCCTTCTGCTTCCTCATTTTGTTGATTACTGAATGTCATTGTGTGAGCAACTGGTTTCCGTCAACTGTGTAGGTTTTATGGTGTTTGTAGTCTGCAAGATGGAACAGGCCTTATAGAATTGTAGTTAGCGAGGAATTACATCCTAGGATATTTATCCAGCTAGTGTTGTATTATAGTAGGATATTTCCGCATGTATTTAAATAATAGAAGGCCAAATGTCTACCTTGGCCTGAGTCAGCAGAAGGGTTTGGTTACTGTTTAGGGGAACCATGCATTCAGGAGCACTATTGCCAAGGAGTCCAGCTTTATTTGCCTACTTCCTCATTTCAGAAAAAAAACCTCAGTTTTTCCCCAATTATTTCTTCTTTTAAGTGAACAAATATAGAGAGCACTGTATATCTGTATCTAAGGAGAATGGGCCTCTTCTCTGCAAAGTATCTGATTCCCCGATCTCCAGAAACAGACTCTCCCATTTAAGGAAATACTAAACGTATGAGTCCAAGGATTAAATTTTGCAGCCTCTCTGTTCTCAAGCCCATTCTGTACTTCTGGCCTTTTTAGCTCTTTCAGATTCTTTTTCATCTCTCAATTACTATGGGTAATTACTTTCCTATGGGTAGTCCCTGCTGCCCAACTTATTCATAGGAATGCAGAAATGAGTACAAAGATCCAGGAATTTAGCTGATCTCAGAGTAAGGGTAATTTTCAAAGCCTGTAGAAGCTTTTAGTAAAAACTTAAATTACTAGCTGAATTTCATTCTGGTGCTACAGACTCTGACTAAAGGTGGGACACCTTATAGGTAAGCATTATTATATATTACACGACTATTTTAATAAATATTGGGCTATTACATGCATAAGATGTTCCATTAATTATAATATGATGTTTGCATTTTATAATCATCTATAAAATTCATATTATATTATAAAATATGGTTATTATGCTATTAGACTGGCACCTGGATAGAATAAGTATTTCGCAGAATCCATGACCAGATGAAGGAGGAGACTCTGATAAGACAACCACAGTTGGAGTTGATTATATTTCCAGCAAGCTTTGCAATTGTAGGCTCCAGGCTGAACTTCAGCTCTGTACACCTTGGAGTCTGAAGCTAAACCATCAGTGTGAATGAAGGCTAGGCTGGGCCCCTCAGAATCTGATGGGGTTAGGCACTTTCAGCAACTGGAGTTTGTGTCTTAGCTCTTTGCTTGCTAGATAGTTGTCTCATCTGTCAATGTTGGCATCTTTCCTCTTCCACAGCAGTTGATTCTAGGGTGCTGTTCTAGATGGTCCTTTCATTCTCCAGTAGATGGACTCTTAGTTTTGCACCTGGGTGAGATCTACATTCATAGAATCTTCCTCTTCCAAATCATGGTGTCCTTGAGGTACATGGGTGATTTTATTGACAATTATTCACCCACCTTCTCTTATATCTCTCCTTACATTTGTCTTAAAGCATGGTTTCTCCAGCTATTTGGTCTTTCTTCAGGGTCTGTGTTTGAGAAGATGCTTAGTTTCTTGGATGCCCAATCAGTCAACTCCTTTGCCTGAAGAATCTCACATTAGATTTCTATTCTTTGATTCCTAGTATTTATACCATTTACTTCCATGAACACTTTTCCAAAGTTTAGTCCTGTATAATGCTACCCAGATATCAACCCCAAACAAAGGTGTTTCCCTAATTTTCTTCTTAAAACTCTTCCTTTGATATGTGAAAACCCCTGGAGAGTACTTTTCTCTCTCTCTCCCTCTCTCTCTCTCTTCCCCCCTCTCTCTCAACCTGCCCCCACCTGGTATTGGGAATTGGTTTTAATAAATAAAGAGGAATTCTAGCGAGTTGGCTGAGGAGAGAGTACAAACAAAAAGGCCACAGATGCCATGATTATCCTTTTCTGACTGGCTTCATTGATTTCTCACTGTTACCCTGCTTCTTCAGACCCATATGCCTAAAGGGTTAGAAACATGGTGTGTTGGGTGATCTCACAAATTGTGGATTTTTATTTTTAACTGATGCTTGAACAGCGACTTGAGAATCAAGAAGGCCCCCAACAATAGTGAGCTACTTGACCCTGTGGTGGATAATAACCATGCCGACCCCCTTGAGCTGGACTGAATGTGTCATGCCTTTCACTGGCCCCTGTTCTGACTGGCTTCATGTTGCTCTGGTCCATCTACCTGCATTTCTCACTCTGGCCTGTAAGTGCCAGGCTCCCTAGAGATTATTCATCAATGATACCCCTAAAGGGGAGGGTTCCCACCCAGTGGTTAAGAGTTCTCCATTTAAAGACCTTCCCATGGTTGATCATTTATCATTTACTACTGGCACTAAACCAGAGAGAACCCCATCTCCCACCAAGGATGATGAGATGGCTACCATATCTGCACACTCAGAGTATGAAAATAACTCAACCAGAATACTTCTATGCCCCAAACCGTGAGTCAGGTGGACAAGTCACTGCTGGCAACCCAAGTCCTGGACACTGTCAAAAGGTTCAATATCTGGAATGGTTATAGATTTATCGACAGATATTACACAAATGAAGATGTCTTTGTTCACTGGGCAGATATTAAGAGAAACAATCCCAGGAGGCCTCTGTGTTGCATTGGAAATAGGGAGACTATGGAGTTTGATATAGTGAAAGGAGAGAAGGGTAAAAACCTGTCTACAGTACAAGTGGGGGGGTGGGATGGAGGAAGATTTGGGACATTGGTGGTGGGAATGTTGCACTGGAGATGGGAGGTGTTATTTACATGACTGAAATCTAATCACAATCATATTTGTAATCAAGATGTTTAAATAAATAAAAATATTAAAAAAAAAAAGCTACTAATGTATCCAGACCTGGTGGAGTGCCAGTGAAAGGTAGCCAATATGCTCCCAATTGACATAGGTTCTGCAGATGCCTTCCCTGGCCCCACTCAGCTGCTCTACCATCTATGGTGGCAGAGGGCCCCTCCACCCTGCCCAGGACAGAAGCAGGCAGTTAAGGGAAGAGAGCTGAAGACTGGGAAATGTCCCAGATGCCAACATCTACCATTTTTCTTCTACCGGATGCACTTGTTGCCAAGACATAGGCCCCCCAACCTGCAGCAGTTAATTAAGGAGACCCCAGCATTCACCACAGAATTTGGATATGGAGAATCCAAGCCCAGCTGAAGCCCAACTGAGGAGAAGCTGTTTTCAGAACCTCCTGCACCTGGGTTACTTTCAAAAACCTTAACATTCTCAAGGTCAATCTCTTGACTCTCTTTGCATTGGTCATAATGTTGCTGGTTAAACAGTGTTTTATCTCTATGGATCTTAATAGCTACTGTTTTGTTTTATGCCCTACTGCACAGAAAATTTTGTATTGAACTTTAGTGTTTTAATATTAGTTTTCACAATTTCAGGGAAATACATAAAGTTGTTAGAGTTTTAAAAGTTTTCAACTATCCTAGTCATTGTTTCCAAATTGCTATGATGTTTGATTGTGTACATTATGTAGCAACTTATTCTCAAATTATATTTGCAAAAATGTTCTAATGTCTTGGAAAAGGGAACTTGAATACTATCGACACTTATTGTAGCAATCATTATAAGAATGTTTAGTAAACTTATTTTAAAACTGTCTATATATATTTGCAGAAATATTCTTGTGATTTTGTTTAGGGAAGTTTATAGAAAAGGAACTTGAATGTTCTAGACTCATATTACAGTGCTCAGTGTAAGAATGTTTAAGAATTTTCTAATTAACTTGAAGAAAGGTTTTAATGTTCAGAGAAGTCTTGTTATAAGTTTTTATAAGTCTTGTTATATAAGACTGATAAGTCTTGTTTTATAAGACTTGTTTTATAAGTCTTGTTATAAGTTGTTATAAGTCGATATGTCTTGTGATATATATAAGATATGGAAAGATATGGAAAAATCTGATTATTTGAGAATGATTTAAACTTTGAAGCTACTACAGCCAACTTTTACTATGCCTATGCAAAACAACAACCACTTTCATAAATTCTAATTTGAGGTTCTCACATCTGGTACAGAAAAGTAGAACAAAACTTTTGTAACTTTTCTCATTTTCTTTTAAACAGAATGGGCAGAAATGTAAGATGATATTCAGTTATAATTTCCAAACAAAGGTGTTCTCCCAACTTCCTCCTTCCTAAAACCTCTTTCTTTGATATGTAAAAGCCCACTGAGTAGTGCTTTTATTTTTCTTTCTGAATCTTTCTCCTCCTGGTATTGGGACTTGGGTTGAATAAAGAAAGAGCAGTTCCGGTAAGTTGGCTGAGGCAGAGAGGCCATGAGGTGAAAAGTAGACTGACTCTAATGACTTTCTTCTGACTGGCTTGGTTTATGAATCTTTCACAGCCACCCTGCTTCTTCAGATCCAGCTGTGTTGGGTTTAGAAATATGATGTCTAAGGTGATCTCACAACACATGTATTTTTATTTTACATAGTCCCATGTCTATGTTTCTCTAGTTCTGTCCTCTTTCATAGGCAAACATCTTCCATTTATGTGTTAGAGCATCCATTCATTTTGTTAAATTTAATTTAATCACATATATGCATATAGAGTATAGGTTTCAGTTCTGTTGATCAATTCTAGCATCTTGTGAATTATGCCCTATCAGTGAGTGAACTACATGCCTCCCTGACCCACTCAGATATATTATTACTTAGAGAGTGATTATAATAGTATCATTCTGCTACTTCACAGCAATCTAGTTAAAGTTGTTACAGCATTTTTTTGTGTGTGGTTTTTGGGTCACACCCGGCAGTGCTCAGGGGTTTTTCCTGGCTCCAGGCTCAGAAATTGCTCCTGGCAGGCACGGGGGACCATATGGGACACCGGGATTCTAACTGATGACCTCCTGCATGAAAGGCAAATGCCTGACCTCCATGCTATCTCTCTGGCCCCGTTACAGCATTTTTTAATGTTAGCTTTTTTTTTTTATAAGTTCATGTCTACAAGGCCCTCAAAATGAGCCCCTCCTTGTTCTCTCTCTATACCAACACACCTCACTATTTCTTACTTAAATCAATGTTTTAGCTGAGAATTTGTCTCAAGGGAGCTACATTTGGTGCCAAACTGTTAGAATGTTCTTCCTCTTAGATTTCTGTTTTTTTTTTCTCTCTTAATTCCTTTATATATTTTTATAAATATTTTAACCCCCTTTAAGCTTCCTTTGCTTTCTTTCTTTTTTTTTTTTTTTGGTCACACCCATTTGATGCTCAGGGGTTACTCCTGGCTAAGTGCTCAGAAATTGCCCCTGGCTTGGGGGGACCACATGGGACACCAGGGGATGGAACCGCAGTCAGGATCTTTCCTTGGCTAGTGCTTGCAAGGCAGATACCTTACCTCTAGCGCCACCTTGCCGACCTTTGCTTTCATTCATATATATATAAAGGATTACTCTCAATGAAATAAGGAAAGCTTATGGGGCACTGAGAATTTAACCCAGGTCTGCTGCATACAAGACAAGCACCCTATCTCCTATAGTATTCTTTTAACTACAACATATTATATATTTAACTTAAAAGATAGATCTATTGGTATGTCTTTCTGATAAATTTATGTTTCATGAAGGATGTGATTTTCCTTTTATCTAGTTTAGAAGTAAATAGTACTAATAATGATTCCTGGTTTGTATTATAGATATTCAAATATGTTAAATTTATGGTGAGTTCTCACCCACAAACACAACATTGTTTAGTAAATTAATATATTACAATAAATACTTACAAAAGATTATGCCATGTTCAGATTGTACAATAATTTTTAATTGGACCAAAAATATCATACAAAAACTCAATAATGGTTCTAACGAATCTATGTTAAAGGTACATAAGTCTTAAAGAACTTAGAGAAAATTATTGACTGTAAGAAATTTAAACTTGAAAGAGAGGGATTAACTCCAGCAAAGAAACTGATCAAAACCCATTTCTAAAAATGATTTATGGCTTAATCTCATGACATTGGTGTCACATGCAAGGGATAAGGTCTCTGTTAATACGATAACAACAATAGCACTTCCCTTACTGAGACTTCCCATTTCTTTTAGAGATGATTTTTAAAGATATTCTTTACATAAAATATCTGACTTGCAATTAGGTTAATAAATTTATGTATAGTTATTTTTTATAAAGTAAAGCATAGGATAAGTAAATATATAAAATATAGGTATTACTTGAATGATTATCAGAGATCAAATCACTTATTTTATCATAATGTTATACGATGGCTATGAAGTTTATTATAAATCAAGTCTAACCTCTATGAGTTTCAGGGGGTGAGATAGATGCTCCTACTTGATCTAGGAACCATCATTGCCAATGGTACATAAGAGGCCATGCAGTACCAGGGATAAAACTTGGAACTCTATGATACAAATATGTATTTTAGTCCTCTGGGTGTTCTATATCTATCTATCTATCTATCTATCTATCTATCTATCTATCTATCTATCTATCTATCTATCTATCTATCTATCACCTATCTATCTATCATCTCTCTATCATCTATCTATCTATCATCTATCTATCTGTCTGTCTGTCTGTCCATCCATCTCTTTCTCTCTTTCTCACTCTCCAATCCTAGCCATTTGTTTAACTTTTACTTGAAAACTAACTGCAGATAGCAGGAAAATCCGAAAAAAAAAAAAAAAAAGACAAAACAGCACTCAGCATGGGCCTAAGGATTATAGTTTTGAAATGTCTCCTATGTAATTGTCATTTGATATACAATGGAGATATTCAGAGCAAGTCAGGACATGACGTTTTAACATACTTTGTGGTTACACACCCAGTAACTAAAACCAACTCTTTAATTGTCTTGGATACAAAAATAAGAACAAAAGCTTTTCAGAGACTTGAACACGACTGACCCATAGAGTCTCATACTACTAGAGCTGCCACTTGTAACACAGTTATTACTCCATAAAAGATCATTTTAGATAGAAGACTTAGCTTTAGGCTAGTAGAGGACTAGCAGATAAGCATTTATTAAATGAGCTCTTAACCTGCTTAGTGATCTTGGTTTTTATACTTTCTGAATTTGGTAGAGGCATACTTCCCTTTATGTTTCTTTACTTAAGTTCTGTTGGCAAAGTTAAAAAAAATTGTGATGTCCAGCCAAAAATGAAGAATCATCTAAATTCAACCATTAGCAAATCTGTAAGAAAAGTGACTTTGAATCATTTGAATCATGCCTGCTAGTTGCACTGTCAAGTCTTAGATTTGTTTAAAATGTTTTTATTTTCTATACCTTTAGTTCTGTTTCAGCCAGAATTTAACCTCTGATAAATTATTGAATCCAAGATCCGCTACTTTGACTTAGTTTAAAAATATTTAAAGTTACTTTTTTAATACAATTTTCCTATCTCCAACCCTTCCTTTACTAAAAAAATAATATTTTAAGTAATTGGTCTTGGGGCCTGAGTGATAACACAGTGGGTAGGGCATTTGCCTTGCACATGGCCGAGCAGGGTTTGATCCTCAGCATCCCATATGGTCTCTCAAATATGCTAGAAGTGGTTTCTTAGTGCAAAGCCATTAGTAACCACTGAGCACCACCAGGAGGACAAAAACAAATAAACAAGAAAGTAATTGTGGGGTCGGAAAGGTGGCGCTAGAGGTAAGGTGTCTGCCTTGCAAGCGCTAGCGTAGGATGAACCATGGTTCGATCCCCCGGCATCCCATATGGTCCCCCCAAGCCAGGAGCGACTTCTGAGCGCATAGCCAGGAGTAACCCCTGAGCATCAAATGGGTGTGGCCCAAAAACAAAACAAACAAACAAAAAAGAAAGTAATTGGTCTTGAGTTATTACATTTGTTTGTTTGTTTTTTCTTTTCAGGGGCCCTCACATTTTTTAAACTGGGAGCCAGTTAACTGTTCCTTGGACCATTGGAGGGCCAGGCTAAAGTTTAAAAAAAACACTCTCAGCAATAGTGGCCTATGAATCATGGTTTGAGAACCTCTACACGAGGCTGAAAGGAGGAGTGGAGAGATAGAAAGGAGGAGTCGAATTGGAGAGCATGCTGAAAACTACACACATGTGCACTATAGACCCTGGACAAGTCAGCTGCTAAGCAAAACAGGCAGGGACAGCAAAAGCACCTGGCAGGCCAGATACATGTTCTCTGTTGGCTATAGTTTGGTGACTCCTGATTTAGAGATTTGGCTATGCCTGGAGATTCTCCAGGGTTCTCCATGACCCTGCACTCAGGAATTATTCCTGACCAGTACTCAGACTGAATCCAGGTCATACAAGCATCCTACCTACTGAACTACTTTTCCAGCCCTGAGTTGATCAATCTTTAACCTATAGCTACCGTGAATACATTTCTTATGTATGTTAATTTTAAGGTTTTATTTATTTTTAAAATATGAGTAAGAACTAACAAAAAGTAAGAAACTAAGAAAAAGTAAAAAACTAACAAAAACTAAGAAATTAACAGGAGTAAGAAAATAACAAAAAGCAGGAAAAAATCAGAGGGACTAGCCTTACTATTTCCAGTCAAAAAATTCAAAGTAAGCAGTATAAAATAAAGATTAGGGTAGAGAAAATATAAATACATTTAAAAAATACAAAATATCAATGAAACTAAAAGTTCATCAAAAGATCTACAGAAAATAAACACCTTAGCTTGATAGAACTTGTAGAAAAATAACAAAGAATATAATGACTAAAATAAGAAATCAAAGTGGTGCTATCATTTTATGCAAATTAGATGATTACAAATAATAATGATTATGCATTACATTTTGATAACCTGGATAAATGGACTAATTTCTAAAAACAAAAAGCTACCAACCTAATTTGTGAGGAAATACAAAGTTGGAAGATTTCATTTATTAATAAGTGATTAATAATAAAATAGCTCTGACAAACAAACTTTGTACCTGATGGCTGTACAAATGAATTCTACCAGCCCAGAGGGAGAGAGACCAAGAGCTAAAACCATCTTTCCCTTTGCTTCCCTGGGACTTCATTCACTGCACAGGTGGGTGTCACCTGCCCAGAGGGAGAGAAAACAGCAGTTAACCTGCTTCTTTTCTTTATCTACCTGGAACCTCACTCACTGTCCATGAGTATTACCCTGCCCAGAGGGAAAGAGAGGCACAGCTAACAAAACCAGAGGAGCCTCTACTCCACTCCATGGCCAATACATTTCTCCTAGTCAATGAACCCTAGCATTACATGTAGAGAACACGATACTGCAAGTGTGACAATGAGGAAACAACACAGATCTCTACCATGCCTTGAGAATTAGGTTTATAGCCCTGAAGATTCAAGAACCAACCACTTGTATAGGCTCTTAGATAAGTTCTTTATAGAAGAAATAAGGAGGATGTTCAAAAACTCAAAGAACACATGTAACAAACTGAATGAATCACAACCAAAACTCAAGAAGCTATGAAAGTAAACATGAGCAAACTTCAAACTGCAATAACAGGGCTGTAAAACATGGTAGGCAAAATGAAAATCTCACTGGAAAACCTCACCAGCAGAGTAACAGTGGCTGAGGGGAGAGTCAGTGAGCTGGAAGATGAGCTGCATAACAACTCCATAAAAAAGAAGTTGGAAAAGAGCATTAAAATAAATTATCAGATTATGGAAAATATCCTCAAATAATGTGAACGGATAAAAATAGTGATGTGGGGCAAACTCAGTAGAAATAAGATAAGGAAATGGAGCTGTGGCAAAAAGAAAGAAAGAAAGAAAGAAAGAAAGAAAGAAAGAAAGAAAGAAAGAAAGAAAGAAAGAAAGAAACAAACAAACAAACAAACAAACAAACAAAGAAAAAGAGAGAGAAAGAAAGAAAGAAAGAAGAAAGAAAGAAAGAAAGAAAGAAAGAAGGAAGGAAGGAAGGAAGGAAGAAAGAAAGAAAGAAAGAAAGAAAGAAAGAGAAAGAGAAAGAAAGAAAGAAAGAAAGAAAGAAAGAAAGAAAGAAAGAAAGAAAGAAAGAAAGAAAGAAAGAAAGAAAGGAAGAAAGGAAGGAAGGAAGGAAGGAAGGAAGGAAGGAAGGAAGGAAGGAAGGAAGGAAGGAAGGGAGAGAGAGAGAAAGGAAGGAAGGAAGGAAGGAAGGAAGGAAGGAAGGAAGGAAGGAAGGAAGGAAGGAAGGAAGGAAGGAAGGAGAGAAAGAAAGAAAGGGAGAAAGGAAGGAAGGAAGAAAGAGAAAGAAAGAAAGAAAGAAAGAAAGAAAGAAAGAAAGAAAGAAAGAAAGAAGAAAGAAAGAAAGAAAAAGAGAGAGAAAGAAAGAAAGAAGGAAGGAAGGAAGAAAGAAAGAAAGAAAGAAAGAAAGAAAGAAAGAAAGAAAGAAAGAAAGAAAGAAAGAAAGAACATAAGAATAATTAGAGTCCCAGAGGTCCAGGAAGAAAACTTTTCATGAAAAATCAACAATCGGGGCTGGAATGATAACACAGCGGTATTTGTCTTGCATGTGGCTGACCCAGAACTGACCTGGATTCAATCCCCAGTGTCCTTTATGGTCCCCGAGCCAGGAGCGATTTCTGAACTCATAGCCAGGAGTACTTCCTGGATGTGGCCCCAAAACAAAAACAAACCAAAAATAAAATAAAATAAAATAAAATAAAATAAAATAAAATAAAATAAAGAAAAAGAAAAATCAGCTGTCAAGGACACGTTTACAAAGAGTGCACACCACATCCTGGATGCCTGAAGACTTCTGCTAAAAGAGATCCAAAGAAAAGCAGCCAAAGACACATCTTTGTTACTATAATGAATACTACAGATAGGGATAGAATACTAAAGGCAGCAAGATCAAAAAGGGAAATTACATACAAATAAGCATCTGTTATATAATTACAGCAGATTTATTCACAAGCAGCTCTCAAAGTCTGATGAAGGTCGTGGGATATAGTGACAAAACTCAATAAAACAAATGCCAAGAATACTTCACCTAACTAAGCTTACATTCAGGTTTGAAGGAAGAATACAGTTTCATGGATAAACAAGAGCTCAGAAACTTTACAGATTCAAATCAATTTCTGTTGAGGGGCAAAAAATGAGGTACTCAGGGGTTATTTATGAATCTGCACAAAGAAATTACTCTCAGTAGGCTTGGGAAACATATGGAATGATGGGGATGGAACCCAGGTTGGTTGTATATAAGGCAAACACCTCACCCACTGTGCTATCAGTCCAGTTCATCAAAACCAATCTTAAAAGACTAAATGGTCTACGTTAAGACAAAGCAGACCCAATAAACACACAAAACTCCTACAAAAAGATGATAATGTCATGAAAATCTTCTTTCTCAACATCAATGGACTGTTAAGAGACACAGAGTGACAAAATGGACCAACATGTTGAATCAAATGTTTTGCTGCCTTTAAGAAACACATCTTGATAATCAGAGCAAACATAGATTCAAATTTTAAAGTTATACAAGAATCATTCAAGAAAACAACTCCCTGAAAAAGGCTGGGAAACTTATTTTTATTTCATTCTGACACTGCTATATACACTTCTATACCTAGAGCTTGGTAGCCCTAAGCAGAACATCTAAAAAAGGACCTAACAAGAGTTTTAAAAGAGTATATCCTATGAGTCCCAGGACCATAATTTTAACCAGCATTGCAAAGATACCAGTAACCCCAAAATAGCAACTTGTTGACAACAAGTAGGCATTTATTTTCCAGACTACTGAAAAACAAAATGTCTATTATCAAAGTCTATTTAAAAAGCTTAACAGGCTACCTCAGTTCTTAGCAATCAAATTCTATTCTATGGTGACCAAAACTTATATATCATTTTGTTCTTTTTTATGAAATATTTAAGCACCATAATTACAAGCATGATTGATTGTAGTTGTGTTTCAGTCATAAACAGAACACCCCCCTTCACCAGCGCAACATCCTGGAAAATTGTTTTAATATCAAATGAGACAGAGCTTAGTTTTAAAAAGATTATAAAAGACAGAGATGGGCATTCCTTACTAATCATGGAATGTGTACACCAAGAAGAAATAACACTTGTAAACATATATAAACCAAATGATGTTCCAGCAAAATACTTAAAAACAACTAATGAAAAACTTGAAGAAAAACATCAGCAGCAATACAATGATAGTGGGAGACTTCAACACCACCTTATTACCCTTTGATAGGTTAACATGGCTAAAATTTAACAAAGATATACTGGTTTTGAAGGAAGAAATAGAATAGAGTGGCTTAGTAGATATAATATATGTACATATGAAGAGAAAGAGAAAGAGACAGAGGGAGAGAGAGAGTGAGTGAGTGAGAGAGAGAGAGAGAGAGAGAGAGAGAGAGAGAGAGAGCTCTTTATCCCCAGAAAACAGAATGCATATTCTTCTCCAATGCACATGGAACATTCTCCAAGATAGATAGGTCCTATGCTGGGCCATAAAACATACCTCCAGAAAATAAAAAGGATAGAAATTGTATCAACTACCTTGTCAGATCATGATGCTCTGAAACTAGAGTGATTTACAAACAGATACTAGGAAAAACTTTAACACCTGGAAATTAAACAGCTCATTACTGGACAATCAGCAGGTCAAAGACAAAATGAAAGAGGAAATCAAACGATTTCTGGAAACAAATGAAAATGAAGACAAGAATTATCAGAATCAGAATCTGTGGGACATAGCAAAAGCAGTATTAAAAGGAAAATTTATAGCTTTCTAAGCATTTGTTATAAAGAAAGAAAAGACCTACATAAATAACTTAATGGCCAGTTTAAGAAGTTGAAAAAGAGCAACAAAATGGGACAAAAGCAAGCAGGTAGAAGAAAATTAGAATAGAATTTAATTTATTAGATATCCAAAAACAATACCAAAAAAATCAATGAAAGCAGGATTTGGTTCTTAGTAAAAATAAACAAGATAGATAAACCATTAACAAGACTCACAAGAAAGGGGAGAGAGAAATTTAATAAGCAGAATCAGAACAAAAAAGGGATGTCAGGACAGAAATTCAAAGGATAATTTGAAATTACTTTGAGAATCTTTATGCCACAAAACAAGAGAGCCTGGAAGACATGGATACATTTTTGGATTCCTAAAACATTTCAAAGTTTAGCCAAGATGATCAGAAATATCTGAATAGACCTATCACTATTGAGGTAATTGATTGGATAATAAAAAGGCTTCCTAAGAACAAAAGCCTAGGCTGAGAGGGAGTCATTAGTGATTTCTTTTAAACCTTTAAAGAGGATTTTTCTTCAATATCTTCCAAGAAATGGAAGAAATAGAAACACCTGAAAATAGTTTCTATGAAGCTAACATAACACTGATATCAAAAGCAGAGACACCACACTCACAAAAGATAATTATAAACTCATCCTTGATGAACAAAGATGCAAAGATCCTCAACAAAATACTAGCAAACAGAATCCAACAAATCATCAAGAATCTTATATACCGTAATCAAGTGGGATTCATTCCAGGGATTCAAGGACGGTTTAATATATGCAAGTCAATCAATATGAAACACCATATCAACAAAAGAAAAATAAAAAACATATGATCATATTTAATAAGGTCAAACACCCAATCATTATAAAAATTCTCAACAAGATGATAATTGAAGGACCTTTCCCCAATTTTGTCAAAGCTATTGCAAACATTATACTCAATGGGGGAAATCTAAAAGCCTTTCCACTAAGATATGTAAGAAAAAAGTTGCTCCCTCTCACCACTTCTATTCAAAACAATACTGGAAATACTTGCATTAGCAATATGATAAGAAAAAGACAATAAAGGCATTCATATAGCACAGGAAGAAGTGAAGCTTTCATTATTTGCAGATGACATATTGTATCTAGAAAATCCTAAAGTAATCCTTGGCAAAAATAAATGATAGAAGAAACCACTTTCCCCAACTTTAAACTAAAATGGCTTTGCTTCTTTGCCTTTTCTTAAGGTAACAGATAAGTGATTTTTAACATTTTAATAATGGCAAACTTTACCTTGCTTGAAGTCCTATTTAATGTTTTATCATTTTTAGCCTAACAATCTGTGTTCTTTACTTTGGCTTATATCACCAACCTCTGCCTGCTGTACTATCACTTCAGCCCCTTTAATCATATTTTCAACTTCCTTTTAGTCATACAGACCTTATTCTTCTTCTTCAAAAAGAGAATAATTTTTGTAAGTGGAATAACCTTTCCACTTCTTGTAATTAAAGCATTATTTCAAAGATGTTCACCTATCTTGATCTTTTTATTTTATTTCAATATTTGTTTAAGTATTATCCTATATGGATATACTCTGCTACTCTATTAAGAATCATATACATTAATTCTCCATTTTCAATTCCTCTTTTATAGCTACCCTTACCATTTTTTACTTTCTAATGTACAATTTATTTTACTCAATTCATGCCGCATATTTTCTATTCCCATTCACTAGTAAATGAATTTCAAAACAATAGAGTTTGGTCTGATTTATTCATTGTTTAACTCAGGCTTTAGATAAGATACTAGCTCCACAAATAGTTTTTCTTGAACAATGAAATAAAATGTCTATTTTACACCTAAAAATTGAATTTAGGTATGAACTTTTCTTATTGTACTATTTCTTCAGTCCCTAAAATGAGACAATTTTCTTTCATGAAAGATTCATATCCTTCACGTTTCTCTGAGAGGATTTATAGTTATTAACAGTGTGATTTTAGAATAAGATGTTTATGTCTATTGTTAAATGAACTGTATATTTAAATTTTTATTTTAAAATAAAGATCACTTATTATTTATGTAATGGTGCAAATATATTTTTCATGGACTGACTTTCTAAAAGCTACATTGTGCAGTAAATTTAAGTGTGAATTCTATGCATATGATAGTATACTCTATGTTAACTTCAGTATTTATGACAATACTTTTAGTTTTGACATCTTACAATAGTAGTAGAGAACAGTGTGAAAAAATTGTTTATAAATAATATCTTTAGGTTATTGAAATCTTTATATCTGTAACCATGTTGAAGCTGTCCAGCCATACATATGACTCTGTCTTTAAACTGTATTTAGCAGCTTATAGCGATAGCACAATGGTAGGACATGTGCCTTGCATGTGGCCAACCAGAATGGACCCGGGTTTAATCCCTGGTATTCCATCTGGTCCCCTGAGTCTTCCAGGAGCAATTTCTGAGTGCACAGCCAGGAGTAATCTCTCAGAGCCACCAGGTGTAGCCCAAACTGCCACAAAAATGTATTCAGCAAAGCTGCTGAAAAAATGCTTTATTAATGCACTTTGCCCTATATATTTGCCTCCTAGATTTCTTTTCTTTTCTTTTCTTTTCTTTTCTTTTCTTTTCTTTTCTTTTCTTTTCTTTTCTTTTCTTTTCTTTTCTTTTCTTTTCTTTTCTTTTTGAGATGCAGACCTTTTTTATTATTATCATAATTGAAGTCATTTTATCTTATGTACAAAGGGACAGCATCTTCTGATGTCAGGTAGATGTCTTTGATGACACTTCCAGACGTCCACTTTAGTCCTTCGCGTACTGGCGGAAACACTGGCGGCACATATTGAGGCCGTATTTACAGATCAGGCAGGCCATGCTGGTTTGAGCAGACACGGCAAGAACGCGACCCCTGTCCCAACTTGCTCTGGTGGCTCCAATAGAGCTGCTGGTGACCCACCTTGCTTTCTCGGCGGCATCAAGGCAAAAGGGGAGATGCAGACCTTTAAGGAAACACACATATATGTATAACATAGTCAATATTATGTAAATTATATATTAGACATTTTAATTTAATTTTTATTTTAATTATAGTGGCTTGCATATCTTTCACAGTAATATTCCAGGTACATATTTACATTGAATCAGGGGAATTTCCACCACCGAATTGTCCTCCCACAACCGCTCCCATCCTGCCTCCCATTAAAACTAAAGTACTTTTCCTTTCTCCCTCTAGTCAGTACCCATTAGGTATTGGTGGACAAACTTCTGGTGAACAGAAGGGGAAATTTCCAATCTGGCCAGAATGGAATGAATCTGACATAAATGCAGAAAAGTGGGATGCAGGCAAACCTGGAAAAGAAAAGGAAAAAACAGGAAAGAGCCCACTACTTGTAAGCAGACTTGAATGTGACTAGATTTTAACTTCGTCTATAATTATATAATGGAACTAGATGTATTGCGTGGAAATACACTCATACTTCCTCACAATCTGCACTCAAGAGAATTGTGTTTTTGTACACAGAACTTCTGCCTTATCTGACCTTATTTCTCCAAGCTTTAGTCTGACTTTTGTTTATCACATTTGGGTAAAATGGAGGAGTTATTATTGGTTAAAAGTGATATGGACAGAACAAATAATGTTGGAATAGAGCTGAAAACCATGTATAGAGAAATAGTAGTTTGGAAGATGAGCTGTACAAGGATTTGGCCAGCTGTTTTCTGGATAAAGGAGATAAACTTAATTTGGTTTTGAATGTGTTTTTTTGATAAATTGATTTAAGCATGCTATAACCCAACTATGATATCAAACAAATTATTCTGTAACTGTTTATTTGTTACAACTATTATTTAGTAAAAATCTCTTACTAATTTTCTTAGAACTAAGTCATTTTTATTTTAATAAAATTATTCAGAGAAAAATTAACATATTTTATATAGCATTTCTTTGAAGATCCTGAAGGAAAGATTGAATTGCCATCATCATTGAAAATTTATTCCTGGAAACGTCCCCAGGACTTTCTAATGAATCAGGTAAGACATAATTTTACTGTGAAACAAGATTACATATTAATTGTGGGTGTAATATCCAACTTAAAAAGATTTTTTGGAGTAATTTAAAGCAGTGTTTCCTGTGTAAAAATAGTAATAACATATTTTGCTATATAAGTTAGAAGGAAATATTTATCAGCATAAATGATTATTCCTAGCACCTTTCCTCAAGAGAATTTTGAAATTTTAGTATCTTCAGGTTTCCTCTCTCCATATTAATAAAATATAACATAAAATTTTGTAAGACATTATTCCAGTGACGCTCAGGGGTTACTTCTGGCTATGTGCTCAGCAATCGCTCCTAGCTTGGAGGACCATATGGGACAAGAGTGGATCAAACCGCGGTTGGTCCTAGGTCAGCCACATGCAAGGCAAATGCCCTACTGCTGCTCCATTGCTCCAGCCCCTATTTTTTGATTTCTGATATAATTTTTTCATCTCTGCTTCTTAGAAACCAGGTTAGAGATGTGAAACTCCTTTTAGATATATGCCCTGAATCCAGCCCTAGGTAATTGCAACTCTTTCTTTAAGGGATTTTTAAAGCTCTTTCCCAGGGTAACTTTCATCTGGACTTCATGCCCAGCCATTTGAATCATAATGTTGGGTTATCACCCAGAAACCTTCATTTAAAGTAGCATTTTATATACATGAAAACTTTAGACCCACTGGTGAGTCTTCCTAATAGCTATGCTAGTTCGAATATATTTAGTGTTTCTAATGGTTTAATTATCAGTAATGCCTTTTTTCTCTTCTTAAATATCCTACTATTTTTGTTGAATGCCTAAAAACCTGTGGCTAAATTAGTTATTCAGTGTGAGTCACATTGTTGTAATGAACCTGATTCTTACATATAAATGGAATCTAGTGAATCTCTTTTCTACACAGTGATTTTATTTCTAAAAGTATTAGGGATGGTAAATATTTCTGCTGATCCAAGATAATAGAATTTTCCACCATGTTTTCTAATTGCTGTTATTTATTAAGAAAATCAATAATTTGAAATTCAAAAATATTTAGTAAAATGAAAATATAATGTAAAACTCTGTTTATTAGAGTACAATGAGTACTGATAAGATAATTAAAAGAAAGTATATGAACCATGCCTTTAAATTACTTATTAAAGATAACATTGGTATAAAAAATGTACATTCTAATAGTAAAATAGTTAACTTAATAGTGTAGTGTTTATTAAGGTAATTTTATTTGGCATAAGCATAGAATTTATATTTTATGCAAACAAAATAGATTCCACCAATGGTAATAATATTCCATAATACTAGTAGTATTATGACTTTTAATTGCAGAAAACTATATAAAAACATGTCTTGTGTTTATTATAAATTAGTTTTAAATTATCTACTTGAACTAAAAGTGAATCTTGCATTGTTTTTAATGATGTTTTACTTTTATCTTAATGTTGCACTTTAATTCATTATCTCTAATTCTTTTCAACACTGTCTTCATCTTTTTTTTAGTATGGGCCAAAACATCTATAATTTAAAGTCTAGTAAAAAGATTATAATAGTATTATTTAAATTTTAATTGTATAAATACACAGTCATTAAATGTAGCTCTAATATATATTAAATATAGATTTAATTAACATTATATGAATAAATTTATAAATAAATAATACATAATATAAACAAATTTAAATTTGCATCAAATATAGATTTGAATACACAATTATACAAGAACATTACAAAAGCCATAAGTTTTTTATGTAAGGTTTATTCATATTCTAGTCTACTATATATGTATAATATATCACGTAGATGATATATGTATACACATGTATGTACATAATACTAGCCTACTAAAATGACTTCTATATCATTAAATAACTGCAACACACAACTTAAAAAGCACAATTCAGCTTTGAAACATGCTCCATAATACTCTAAGAAAAATTAGTTCTAAGAAAATTATTTAAATGAGAAAAACTAAAAAATAGGATTAGAACTCCCATATGACCCAGAAATTCCACTTCCTAGTTTAGATTTCCAAAACACAAAATACATTAATTTGAAAGGATGGATGCATATCTATGTTCATTGTAGCACTTACTATTGTAGCAAGATATGAAAACACTCACATTCCCAACCATACAAGAATGGATCAAAAAGTTGTGTCTATGTACACAGTGGGATATTATGCAATTCTAATAACAAAAAAAGTTAATTTATTACAAAGTAGATGGAGCTAGATGACCTTCTGCTGAGTGAAATCTTTAAGAAGGAAAGAGATAGAGAATGAACTCTCTCATATGTGGGGCTTAAAGATACACATCACACAAGGTAGCAACAAAAGGCTAAAGGCAACACAATTAGAGAGCTGTTCCATAGAACTGAATAGTTTTTTGGGGGTGTTTAAAAAGAAGACATCGGGAACATTGGGTTGGTGGTAAACATTGATGGAATTATGAACATGGAAAATCATCTTTAATAGTATTGTAAATCACAGTACTTCAATCAATACATTTTCAAATAAATATAAAAAATTAAAAGCTCACAATTAAATGACAGGAAAAACCGTAAAGAATGAGTTTAGGATATATCAGAGTCAACACAGACATTCCAACTAAAGGAATTAGATGACCTTCTGCTGAGTGAAATCTTTAAGAAGGAAAGAGATAGAGAATGAACTCTCTCACGTGAGAACATTCTCACGTGAGAATGTTCAGATTAGAATTGCTTATTTCTGAAGACTGTATTTCAAGCTTTGTGTATGCTGAAAAGTTATCACATGTATAAAGATTTATTTTTCTCTCAGGTAAAGGCATAGAAGATAAAGAGAGGGAGATGCTAACATGATTCTGCAGAGGCCTCTGTCCTCATCTTTATATCATAAAAACCTAACAGTTTCTCTTTTCCATTCATCAACAGCTGAGTACTGATTCTTACCTTTCATACTTTCATATACAATACTTCACTTAATTTAGAAATGGTGCAGTTTGGTTTTTGCTGCAAGCGAGGCATTTTACAAATGCTGCTTAACAATCATTCCAACAAAAATACATAGGTAGAACAACTATATTTATAAATTTGAGCATAAAAGGCAGAGCAATTGAGGGAGGTTGTCATATAAATATTTCTCAGACTCACAATCTGGATCATTAATTCTCAAGTAGCTGTATATACAAATGATTGAGCATAATTTATGGCATTAGCTTCCACTTAAAACCTATTTCACGGAGTGGTGGCACAGGCCTTAAGGCAGCTGCCATGTGCACACTAGTCTAGGATGGACCACAGTTCGATCCCCTGGGGTCCCATGTGGTCTAAGTTACCATATGCAATCGTGTACTTAAAGTTTATATCAGTTTTGGAAAAAACATTTTATTCTAAATGTTTTCTTCTAATGTTTATAGCAATTGAAACATAATCAAACTAAGCTACTTCTCTCTTTCTTTTTATTTGAAGGAATAATATAGGTTTTCACTTTTTCTCATTTCAGATTCCAGTTGTTGTGAAAAACGAACTGGCATTTGACTTGTTATCAGAAAATGAACATTTATTCTGCAGTGAGGTATGCTGGGAAGGAAGAAATGAATTTTTAGTCAATTTCAGTTCTCAAACACTTAAGTTTTGATATACAAATTTTTTATTTATGCTAGAGATTCAAAGGGAAATAGAAGCCTCTTTGATAGAGTTTTTCATACAAATTATAAAGAAATGTTCCTGTTACCATTGCTTGTGACTCTCTTCTTCCCAGGTACCTTGGGTAGAAGGGTTCTCTGCACAATTTTTCTCCCATCCATATATTAAGCAGCAGATGATAAGTAACTGCAGGTTTTGCAGTGCATCATGTCTAGATGTGGAGTGTTGCCATGTTGTTTTCTTAGTGTAGGAAAAATCATGACATGCAATTTTTTCTAACTCTTCATTTAAATGCATCAGATTTTCATCATAGTATTGCTATCTCCTACCAATGCCCAGTTCCCCAGCTTTCTACTGTCTCCTTTCTCCCTTCCTTCATCTCACAATTCCACCTTAGGTTTCATTCATCAGAACACACTTGTTTCATTCCCCTATGATAGTTAAGTCAGAGATAGTTGCTTTGAGAGGCCAGAGAGATAGTGCAGTGGATAAGGTACTTGCCTTGTATGGTCCCCCTGCCCACCAGTTCTATGTAGTAATAGAAGTTTGCACTTCTATTAGTTATTAGTTAGTACAGATGGTTGTGGTCCCAAAATAAAAGCCAAAGCAAAAAAATGCTTTTAGACTCTTTGCTCCTAAAACTTCATCATAGCTGTTGGGTAAAGTTATTATTATGAGGGTTACCGCATCTTTGCATTTTGCAATTACTCCTGGCAGGTTCAGGGGACCATATGGGATTTCAAGATCGATTCCAGGTTGATAGTGTGCAAGGCAAATACCCTACTTGCTGTTCTATTGCTCTAGCCAGAATCGTACCTTTTTAAATTGGCCAAAGCTTAAGAAGTTTCCAAGAAAACTTAAATTTATAAAGACACAGATCTATGGTGTTTGTAGCAAATATATAATTCTTATATAAGCCAGGCAGTTAAACCTTAGCTGAATATGTCAGAAAATCCAGCATTTCTGAGTTATGGCTTTATTGAACACTGAGTTGTGAGATTTCTTATACATTAATTCTATTTCTTACAGAAATGCTAAAATAGTATATTCATATATGGATGAAAAATTTCCCCTGAGAGGTGCTGGAGGGTCTTTCCCAAGAGCAGAAAGATCTAAAGAAGAAATTAAATCCTAATTTAAAAAACAAAAAACAAAAACTGTTTCCTCTGTACTTTCTACAAAACACCCTCTATTCAAAATTTCCTATGGGAACGTCCACACCTATAGATCAAAACATGAAAGAAGAGAATTAGATTATATTTAAGTGTGTGCAATTTTAATTCATTCCTTATTTAATTGGTTTTATTGACATAAAAAGAATTCTCTTTTTAATAGTCTCAATATATACAGAAGAGTTACTCATTATGAAAAGTCAATTCCAATAATTCCAAAACAATAATACCATATAATTCTATAATCATTCCCTTAAGAAGCATTCACACTCTTGCTTCTCTATATATATACACACATACATTTATCTCACACACGTTAAAACATCAATGTCAATTGAAGGTCAAAGTGAAATTGTTGACTTTTGGGGGATGGGGAAACAGTCAGCTACACTCAGCGGTTGTTTCTGGCTCTGCCTTCAGAAATATCTCCTGATAGGCTCGGGGGACCAGATGGGATGCTGGGGTTCAACGTGGGTTGACTGAGTACAAGGCAAATGTCCTACTACTATGCTATCTTTCCAGCCCCATGTTCACATTTTTCTCTGAAAGTCAACTCCCAGCTAAGCATGTGTTAAATATTCCATTGGTGTAGCTGGTGTTTTTACTATTTTCTGAAAATAGGAGCCACAGTTGGCAATTTACTCTATAGGTCAGAAATACCAAAGTGAGATACATTCTTTAGATTTTAATATCACTATTAATCAATATTCCCATTCTCCCCAATGATACTACCAACAATTGAAAAATAACTAATTCAAACTAATAAATTTATCTTTAGCTGATGAGATGGATTATCAGTGAAATTTATGCAGTCTGGAAAATACGCAATGGAAATATTTTGAACAATCTTTCTAAAAGTGCAACAGGGGAACAACCTCTTCTCAATTGGAAGCCTTGGGAGCACATATATTCTTTGTGCAAGGCTGTGAAGGGTCATATGCCTTTGTTTAACAGCTATGGAAAGTATATTGTGAAACTTTACTGGATGGTAAGTCTATTTTCTGTGCCTTAACATTTATGTGCCTTTCCTTCCAAAACATAGCTTTTCTTCTGAAAAGTTGCTCTCTTTCCAGAATGTCTTATAAACTGTTACCCAGTCTAATCCAAGAAAATTATTTGTATGGAGATACACGAGAAAAATGTTCTAACTATGTAATTTAGGGTTATTAAGAAACACAGTTGATTCTCCTATGATACTGGACACTGCCTGCATTAGGAGGTGGATGAGCTGGCTAGGCTGGTGGTACTCAGAATTCAATTTCACTTCTCTCTTTGGTATGGTATCATCATCATGGGAAGGTAAAAGGTATGGGAGAGGAAATGCTGAGTGTGGCCCTTTCCTTTCCTTTTAGTATTACAGATCCTATCCAAAATTTCTCTCCTACAAGACTGAGTGTTTTGTAGTCTTCTAAATATGAGTCTTCCACCTATTTAGTTGATTACAAGTACTTGTAAGAAAGTACTTGACTTTCTGAGGCACAACTGTGAAGGTATTTTTTTAAAAGCATATATCTCTTTGTTATGAATATAGGAAAACTATGGACTTTCATACATTAATTTTGTAGACTGCTACTACTATACAAATCTATTATTTCTTTTTTTTAATATTTTTATTGTGATCAAAGTGAATTACAAGTCTTTCACAGTAATATTTAATGTACATAGTGACAATGAATTAGGCTATTCCCACCACCAGGGTTGTCCTCCCTCCACCCACATTCCCAGCATGCATCCCATACCTCCCTGCTTTGCCCCATGGACTGCTAGTGTAACAGGTATGCTTTATGTATAGTTTGTGTAGATTGGATATCAATTCTGGTGTCTTTGACTTTGGGTTTGGTGCTTAAGTCTGAACATTTTTTATTTTCAGTCAATGTTCATATGACTGGTTACTCCTGGTACCATCCATTTTTGTTTCCCCTCAATTTATGAGGGAGAACAAGATAATTCAAGTTCTGTGGTTTTGTTGGAAAGAGAAAATAAAGAAGAAAAAAGCT
Source organism: Suncus etruscus (assembly GCF_024139225.1). Lineage (NCBI taxonomy): Eukaryota > Metazoa > Chordata > Mammalia > Eulipotyphla > Soricidae > Suncus > Suncus etruscus. The sequence goes on from NC_064862.1 coordinate 15,953,477, forward strand.
GGGAGGAATTAGTCTTGAGGCTAAAATATCGATTCAAAAGAGGAAGGAGAAAAGAAAAAGAAAAACAAAAACAAACAAAAAAGAAAAACAAGCAATGACAAAAAACACAGCAGCAACAAAAATTCATCACCAAAACAACAACCACAAGAAAAAAAAAAAGAAAAGGAAAAGAAAATGAAGGACTGGTGTGGCAAGGCTTTGTGTTTTGTTTTGTTTTGTTTTTGCATAGGCATAAAAAATACTGGGTAAGTTAGAAAGAAAATTCCTTTGGCCTAAGAGATGCAGGGTTTCTTCTCCCTTGAAGCATACTGTGACAGGAGCAACTACAGGCTCCATACATTCTCATTATCGAATCCCAAGGCCTTTTTATGGTACCGGGAAACTTTCTGCTGAGTTGTGGATGACAAAATAGGTCCTATGTAGTTAGAGATGTTGGTATTTCAATCGGTCATAGGACAAAGTCTAGGATAGAGTCTTTTGTTATGGTTCTAGAAGATCTAATCTGTCACGTTTGTTGTAGTCAGACATCTGTAATTAGTGATCTTGTTCTTTGCACAGTTTCAGGATTTTCTAAACTATATTATAACATCCACAACTACTTACACCTTGACTTCTTCCTTTCCTTACTGAATGACCATATCATGCCTAATTACTATATTAAGTGCTTCCAGTTTATAGTGAATAGAATTGGTGAGAGTGGGAAACCTTTTTTGTGCCTGATATTAGAGGAAATGATCCATTACCTCTTCATTGAGTATAACTCTTGCTATTTTCATGTGGTAAATGGCTTGGCTATCTTGAGGAATGTTGCTTCAGTTAACGTTTTGTTCAATTCTTTTTTTTTTTTTTTTTATTATTTTAATTATGACAACAAAGATGCAAAGAAAGAGGACAGGGTAAAGTTACAGTGGAAGCCCAATCACCCATAAACAGGATTCTCAGTAGTTCCATCGATGATATCCCAGCCTTGAACTTTCAGCCAAAGAACATTAAGAAAAACAAAACTGAACCCATGTACAATACAATTACTTTGTCCCTCAAATCCCCAGTTGTAGTACATATTGTTTCTTAACTCTTTAAACATTGAGGGCAAAGTACATTTATCTAGTTCCATGCACATGCTTACTAGTTTAAGTTAACCTCAAAAGTTTTAATGGGTTGTTTTTCTTAAGGATTGGAGTCAAGAGAACATAAAGTGGCATTTGTTTGCATAGGCCCACCAAAACATAAGGGACATGGAAAGACAAATTATGGTCTAAATACATGGAGACCCTACCCCTGAAGTTTCCTGGCACAGGACTGACTCTAGGCTCCAGGCAAACTAGTTTGTCCAATTCAAGTCATAGTCTGTAGTGGCAATACACCTCCATTCCTCACATAGTCTCTGTTGTTGGTATCATTCTTCTGTATTAAAGATCCTGGAGTCTGCATATCCCATATTGCAGTCAGGATGGTGCAGAGCATCCTCTCGTTTCACCTCACACTTAAGGGGCAATAGAGAGAACCATGTCCTGTAGAGCAGGTCATCGTTGTTGTCATGTCTTCTCGCAGGTCATTGTTGTTGTCACGTCTTCTCAGTGTAAACGGAAGTGTCTTATTAGGAGGTTGATGTCACACCCTCGGTAGTGTCTTTTCTGGTAGAGGACTGCTTCCAACTGTTGCTATAAAAGACCTTGGATGTTTCGTAGATAGCTTGCCTGGTTCCAGCGTGAATGGAGAATGCCCATTCAACTGAGGCCTATGCCAGGTCATTATATCAATATTCAGGGTGTAAGGTACATTGTAATGAGATTTATTCTGTATGTATAGTGTTTTCCCATTTTAATGTGTCTATGCAAACAAGGATCAATGCCACGAAGCGTTATTGGTGCATCTGGAGGCAATAGGAACAAGACCAGCAATTTCCATAACATAGTTCAATCATAGGCATCAAACTGAGGGACAGTTCCACCACAATCCTTACTGAACAGCTTACAAAGAAAAGACAAGATGAAAAGTGGATAGAAACATCATGGTAGAAGAATATATAGAGAGTTACAGCAGTTAAAGAAAATAACCATAAAATATTCAAAAGATATATGTGTTCAATATGTGTTCGATTTGTGTCCTTCTAAATAGTTCTGGGATTTGTAAGATCTACTGTATGTCTTTGGTCAGAGATTGAAGCTGTGTGTTACTGAAGTTAAGAAGGGTAAATCTGGGGTACTGATGGTTGGGAGGAGCATATGATCAAAATGTAGACTGGTATGAAATTGCCAGTGATAGCCTGAGTATAGCTGAGAAATTATTTGCCTCCCCCCAGATCAAACTACACCCCCTGATCCACCCTCTAGAGCCGGCCTGGGAGTGGGGAAAACCCAGGGTGCCCCATGAGCTCCTCCCAGAAACCCACCTGGAGATCCGGAGGAAAGGGGGAGAGGGGGTTCGGGTGACCCAGGTCCGGGCCCCCCACCCTAGGCCAGGCCAAAAGGCCGCTGGCACATACGGAGGTCTGCCAGCTGCCCGCCCGTGCTGCTAAAAATCCAGCTCCAGGAAGGGAGAGAGACCCTCCCAAGCCCGAAGGACAGGGATTTAAGCCCAACCTAGGCCGGTCCCCAGACCCGGCCTGGGAGTGGGGAAAACCCAGGGTGCCCCATGAGCTCCTCCCAGAAACCCACCTGGAGATCCGGAGGAAAGGGGGAGAGGGGGTTCGGGTGACCCAGGTCCGGGCCCCCCTCAATTCTTTTTTAAAATCATGAATAAGTGTTGGTTCTGTCCAAGTGCTTTCTCTGCATCTATTGATATAATCAATCAAATTATTTTTATTTCTTTTATTGATATGCGTGTTTTATGCTGATTCAGTTTGAGCCAAATGAAGTTCCTGAGCTGTCGTTTATTCTTGAAGCTGCGTATAACTTATTGACAATAGAATGAGAGTCTAGAATGTGTAGTGTTCTTGGTGAGGTGTTCATCTTGTTGAGTTTTTTAAATTTTTTAATTTTACTTTATTGAAACAATTGTGATTTACAGAATCCTTCATAGATGAATTTCAGACACACAATGAGTCAGGGCCCTTCCCACCACCAGTGTCAACCTCCCTTCATCAGTGGACCCAGAGTGGTATAGTTGTTTTCATTTGCATCTCACTGATAATTAGTGATGTGGAGCATTTTTTCATGTGACATTTTGCCTCTGTATTTCTTCTTTGAAGAAGTGTCTGTTCATTTCTTCTCCCCATTTTTTCATAGGGTTAGATGCTTTTTCTTGTTAAGTTCTGTCAGTACCTTGTATATATTAGATCTTAATACTTTATCAGATAAATACTGGGTGAATAGTTTCTTCCACTCCATAAGTAGCTTTGTACCCTAGCCACTGTTTTCCTTTGAAGTGAAGGAGCTTCTCAGTTTAATGTAGTCCCATTTGTTTATCTCTGCTTCCACTTGTTTAGGCAATGGTGTTTCCTCCTTAAAGATGCCTTTAGTCTCAATATCATGGGATCCTTTGCCTATGTTTTTTTCTATATACCTATAAATTTATGTTTCATATCAAGGTCTTTAATCTACATTGATTTGACCTTTGTGCATGGCATTAGGTATAGGTCTGAGTTTGCTTTTTTTTGCATGTGGTTGACCAGTTGTCCCAACACTACTTGTGTGTAGTGTGTCTTAAAAAAAAAGAAAAAAATTCCCATTACTTCCAGTTTTTATTATAAATAAATAGCATTAAGCTTCTTTAACATTGGCCAGAAAACAGATTATGAAGCAGCTTAACCAGCAATGATATGAAAGAGAAGGCAGTGATCACCTTCTACCTGGTGGTAATAGCACGAGTTTCCACATACCATTTCACATACATTGCAATTTCAACATCCATTTGGCTCCATTAAAGAAAGAGTGAATCTGTAGCTTTTCACTTGAAATAAATATATTAATATATAGCATATATTAATATATAATATATAATATAATATATAATATAAATATATATTGCTTTTGACATTTTTGTCTGAATAGATAAGTGTTTTAATTTCTCTATGAATAAACAAAGTACAACTTTCATATATGCCTTATATGCTTTTGTTTTTTTGGATCACACCCAGCAACGCTCAGGAGTTACTCCTAGCTATGCTCTCAGAAATCTCCACTGGCAGTCTTGGGGACCACATGGGATGCCAGAAATCGAACCACCATCCTTTCTGAGTTGGCTGCATGCAAGGCAAATGCCCTACCGCTGGGCTATCTCTCTGGCCTGCCTTATGTGTTTCTTGTATGTTTAGAATGCAATTTCAATTGTATCAATAGAGTTGCTGTCTCTTTATATATTATTTTCTAGTGGCTGCTCTAGATATGAAAAATATTCATATAATTTATTACAGCCTCCTGGTTAATTTTGCCAATTAAATTGAAATACAATTTGATCAGTATGTAGCATCTACATTTCCTTCCTGTGTAGGTATATTTACTAAATAGCTGTCATACATACTGCCTTGACATCCACAGAGACCTTCACCAACATTATGCATTTAAAAGAATGCTTCTCCACTAGATTTCACCATATGATTTTCTTTTTCCTTTGCTCCTTTTCTTTTTTGATACTCCAAAGTTTCTTCCATTCTATTATTTTTCTGTCTCTGAACAATTAATTTCCTTACACATTCTTTTAAAGCCAGTCAACTAATGACCACCTATCTTTTATTTATCTAAAAATGTTTTAGATTTGCTTTTATTTCTAAAGGGTATGTTGTATGTATTCTCAAGATAGAATTCTGGACTGAAACTGCAGCCCAAGAACTGCTAACTCAGAAAATTCAGAGAAACATGTTTACAATACCTATAACTAAAGCAAATGACCTTTTGCTATTGCTCAATGGCTTTTTGCCAAAATACAGCACTTTTTATTCTTCTTTTATTATTAGTGATATTATGCATGCTTCTTACAAAAACAATCAAACTATTAAAATGCTCATAGTGAAATTTAAAACCTTTAAGCATCCTAACACGCATAGTAAATAATTTATTTTAATCCTCCCAAACCTATCATATACTTTCTGTTTAAGTGTGCTACAGAATATATATATATATATATATATATATATATATATATATATATATATATATATATATATATATATATATATATACACCAACAACAAGTTCAGTATTTGAAATCATGTTCTATTTCTTTTTATCTTTCATGGTTTTGTAATTTCCCTGAAAAATGTTTTTAATTTTTGCTGGTTGTTTGAGGACTTTATCAAAACTTTAAGGAGACATAAAAGGGTGGGTATCTTTGGGGATTCTCTCATTTGGATATTATACATTTCTTATATCTGTAGAAGTATGGTTGTGGAAAGCCATAAAAAAACTCTGGAAAAAATTTTTAAACTTCATTGCTTTAATATTTTTAGCTCTTCTTTATTTTCTCCTCCTTTGGGGGCTACAAATGTTTTAAGATTATTTACCTTAAAATAATATTTTCATATTATCTCACAGATCCCTAAGGTTCATATCATTTTTCTAATAATCATATTTCTTTCTGGTCACTGACTTATTTCCAGTTTATTAATTTTCTGCCATTGTATTTCAGCTATTGATCTCATTCAATGAGGCATTTGTTTCAGTCCCAATTTTCAACTTTCTGGGCTGGAGTGATAGCACATCGGTAAAGCATTTGCTTTACAAAAGGGCAGCCTGGGATGAACCCGGGTTCTATCCCTGGCATTCCATATTGTTCCCTAGCCTGCCAGTAGAGACTTCTGAGTTCAGGGCCAGGAGTAACCTCTGAGTGCCACCTGGTATGGCCCCAAACAAACAAAAAACAAAACACTGAGTTGATACACAATTGATCTTATGTATCTTATGTGTTTATTTATGAAATAACATACAAATAGGTGAACATGTACTGATTTTATTTATTTATTTATTATTTATTTATTTTGGTTTTTGGGTCACACACGTAGCACTCAGGGGTTACTCCTGGATCTACACTCAGAAATCATCCTTGGCAGGCTCGGGGACCACATGTGATGCCGGGAGTCAGATACCACTATCTGTCCTGGGTTGGCCGTGTTAGGAAAAAGTTATATTTAGAAAATTTGTGGTATTATTTTATTGAGTTATTTACTTAATGCCTAAGGTATCACTGATTATATAATACTTTTTATGCTATTTGAAGATATTGATTTATGGCATTATGTAGACAGAACACTGAAAGGATATATAACAAGTTTGATATAGATAAGGATGTACTTTAACATTGGATGACATGTGACATAAAATTGTCAAGCAGTCCGATAATGAAAATGAATATAAGTCGTCACATGTAAGCCAAAATTATAAAATAGTGTGTCAGAAATATGAATTATGTATGGAATGAAATGAAATAAATAAGTGTTTTTCTTCTCATTTTAGGGTTCTTGGAGAAAGATAACTATTGATGACTTTTTTCCTTTTGATGAAGACAACAATCTGTTGCTTCCATCTTCAACTTATGAATATGAACTTTGGCCAATGCTTTTGTCTAAGGCTATCATTAAACTGGCAAATGTTGAGTATGTAAATGAATAGTCACTCAATGTATAAAGGGAAAAGGCAGAAAAAAGAGCTCCAGTTATGACAATGAGCTTTTAATAGCTTTTAACAAGTCAATTAAAAAGACAATATCAGGGGCTAGAACGATAGCACAGTGGTAGTGCATTTGCATTGCACATGGCAGATATAGGATGAACCTGGTTCAATCCCCGCATCCCATATGGTCCCCCTAGCCAGGAGCGATTTTGAGCGCAAAGCCAGGAGTAACTCCTGAGCATCACCGGGTGTGGCCCAAAAACCAACCAACCAACCAACCAACCAACCAACCAAACAAACAAACAAACAAGAAAGACAATATCAGCTTTTGAATAAAGAATCCCATTGATTTAAGGTATTTGGTTTGACAAAAGAGAAATAAAACTCTCCTACTATGATTATCAATAATAAAAATATAGTTTATATGAATGAGATAAAGATTTTATGGCAAAAATCAGTTCATTAAATACTAAAATATACAGGGAATCTCTGTATTGGGAAATGTGTATGTAGCTATTATTAATTAGTTTTGAAAATTCCAACATTTTGATTCGATATAAATGCATTTATCACTTTTATGATAGATCTTTTTAAGACATTTGTGATAAAAATTCCTCATGTTTTATCCATTGTTTTTATAAATTCTGTATGAACTACATCAACACTTTCAAAGACACACTTGTAGTGTTCTGGCCCTCTGGTCTTCATTTTATCCTGTTCCTATAAGTGACAGATGATTGTGTGGTAAATGCATGGCAAAATATCAGTTGGAGGATCCTGACTATCCTAGCTTGAACCTGTCAAACTTCCAACTCCTGCAGTGTGGAATAGCATTTCGGTCTTCAGCACAATACAACACACCCACATATTTTCACAGACTATGGTCAGCCTTTTGTCTTCAAGTTTAGTTTCTCTTTCCTATAAACATAGCAAGTTAGTCAGAAGCCATGTCTGTTTTCTGTGTAATTTATGGATCTCAAATTTCTCTCTCCAAGTCTTCACAATTAAAGAAATGACCTCTACATCACCCTCCATATCAGTTTATTCACTTTTGGTTTTCTATTAAAATTTTATTTCATAAATCCTACAGCCCTTAACTTCAATGGTTACAAAATGAAGCTTCCTCCAGCTTATTTTTAGATGGATATTAACTAAGTTCTCACATTGGTGACAAAATAGATTTGCTTAATTTGAAGGAAAACATTACTCCAAATTCTCACTCCCTTATTTGAATTTCTGAGAAGTAATGTTGCAAATTTAGTGAGGCATTAAATGTATGACCTACTAAAGTGATAATTACTAGAATTTTATAACAACTTGAATCATAAGTCATGAGTCATAAGTTGATTATTACTTTTGTTTTGTTTTGTATTGGGGCCCAAACCCAATTAAAGTCAGGGATTACTATTTCTGCACGAAGGATCACTCACAGTGGATCTGAGAGCCATTTCTGATTTAGGGATTGAACCCCATTCTGCTGCATGAAAGACAAGCCCTCTACCCATTGTACTGTCTCTCCAGTCTCTATTTTGTTGTTGCTATTGTCAGCCGTTTGTTTAAATAAATTAATACAGCTTGAAAATCACTAGACAAAATAAAGAAAATTTCTTAGGCTGGGTATGGAAATCTACTCTCAACAAATCTATGCAACAAATATAGTTATTTTTATTTTTTTGAATTTCATAGTCCATAAAGATCATTTCATTTACATATACATTAAAATTGCTATAGAATAGTGAGGTAAATAAAGAAAGATTATGATTTCTAGGAAGACTGTACACTCACGTTACAAATGGCATTCATTATAGGGACTGGAGCAGTGGTGCAAGCGATAAGGCATCTGTCTTGCGTGAGCTAGCCTAGGACAGATCACGGTTTGATTCCCCAGCATCCCATATGTTCCCCCAAGCCAGGAGCAATTTCTGATCACATAGCCAGGAGTAACCCCTGAGCGCCACCAGGTGTGGCCCCAAAACCACATACACACACACACACACACACACACAACACACACACAGCATTATAATCGTTCAAGGAGAAATTTAGTTTACTTCATGAAATGTGTTTAAAAGAAATTTAAACACAGCATTATTAATAAAGGAATGCAAATATATAAATGATGAAACACTTTACTTATTTGTAAAATGTCTTTCAAACGAAAAGAACATGTTTCTTGGCCAATACTATTCATCACCACCATTAGCAAATAGTGGTCTATTGTCGTAACTTAGGGAACAGACAAATGGCATTGAGGGGTATTAATATAAACAGATTGTTTACCTCTGAAAAAGTACTTAAAAATGGCTCAAGTTGAGAGTGTGATGGTTGGCCACTTTGAATCTTGCTTGACTTTATGCTGCAGTGACAAATTCTCTTACATAGGAGAGACCATGTTTCTGGTTTCTCTGCAGTGATTTTCTTTCCTAAAGGTTTTCCGAATCCCTTCTTGATGCACAAAACTTTCTTACCACAGCCTCCTAGAAATTTTAGAATATTTACTGCAATCCTAAAAATTAAACACTGCCTTATTTTAAAAGAACATGAGAGACCTATAGATCTATGAAATAAATGCTGTTCATATTTGTGTTTTATAATATCCCTTATGAACATACTCTATATTTCCTAAGTCTTTACTGTCTTCCACAGATTGTTAGAAGCTTCCTTTTAAGTAAAACAACAAAAAGGAAACCAGATCCTCAAATAACATTTCATTTGATGTAGGCTGAGATACTCTGTTTTTAATCAAGCTATCTCAAAATAATATAGAATAAAATGTTTTTTAAGGAACTGCTAACTCTGCCATTAACATTAATTTCTACATTTTACATATAAAGTGTATGAGTATGTTTAGTAACTACATGTTAACTTTCTTTTATTAGGGATAACATAACACAAGTCATATGACTGTAGAGATAGCCATTATGATCCTTACATACACAGTCATCTTAATTTTAAGAGGAATTCTAGTTCCTTCCAAAGTTCTCTATGATTTCTGATTTTACTAAGTGTGATTTTATCTTTATGAATTTCCTTTTTTTCTTTTCTTTTTTAGTATCCATTTTCCAGAGAGAAGAGAGCTGGGAGAATTCACGGTTATTCATGCACTCACAGGATGGCTGCCTGAAGTCATTAATCTTAGGTAGGCTTGCAGCTAAAAATGAAAAATATATATCAATATAAAGCTCAGTAAGATTTGTTGAAATGACATAATTTTAGTGGTTGAGAAAATTTAAATAATTTAGGGCCAGAGACATAGTACTGATGATAGGGTGCTTGCCTGGCATGCAGCTGACTCAATTCAATCCTTGGTATCTCATAAGGCCCCTGGGCATCAACAGTAGTAATTTTTGAGTGCAGAACAAGAAACAATCTCTGAACATTGCCAAATGTGGCTGAAAAACATGGAAAAAAATAAATGCCACATGCTATTCACGATCTTGAGATAATGCCGTCTTGAACTATTATATAAAATCCCTTGAGAATTTCAGTGATTCTATTTAGAGAATTTTTTTAATTCAATACTTAGATATCTTAATTTTGTTATTAAAACATTGGTGTTAAGTTATTAGATTTGTGAACAAGGAAATAGGTGCTGACATGCTGGGTTTAGGACTCACAGTTTTTCTCTCATATGGCATATGCATATTATTTATCATAAAAGGAAATAGGGCTTAGTAAAGAATAGAATAAAAAACTAATGTTTTATATAAAATGTCAAAACTTATTTAATAACATATAGAGTAGAAACATAACTGGATCATATTTTGATTAAGGAAATTAATCAGGTTGAAGGTGAGGGATCATTTTCATTTCAATTGATGTAAATATAAGGAATGAATGCTGACTTATAAAATCAACTAATGCACATGTTATCATAATCTCTGATCTTTGATGTCGGAAACAGTTCTTTACGGTCATCAAATTTAGAGTGAATTGAAAACAATATAATCTCTGGTTTTCTATCTTTTATATTTAAAATGGGAATAAAATTTCAGCTATTGCTCCAACTCTTCACCCTTCTCCTTCTTCTGGTTTTTAGGCCATGTCCACAAGTGTTCAGGCATCAGGCCTGGTTGTGTGCAGTTTAGCTATGAACTACAGTCTGCTGTCTACAAGTCAAGCACTTTAACCTTTGCACTATCTTTCTTGCTCCCTTATCTTGTCCTTTTCTTTTTTTTATTTATTTATTTTGTTTTTGGTTTTTTTTGGGGGCGGTCCACACCCGGCAGCGCTCAGGGGTTACTCCTGGCTCTAGGCTCAGAAATCGTCCCTGGCAGGCACAGGGGACCATATGGGATGCCGGGATTTGAACCGCTGTCCTTCTGCATGAAAGGCAAACGCCTTACCTCCATGCTATCTCTCCGGTCCCTTGTCCTTTTCTTTTGAAATATCCTATATACTGGAGTTTAAGCTGACCTAAGTATAAGCTGACCCCCCTAATTTTACCCTAAAAGTTGGGAAAACTTGATGACTGGAGTATAAGCTGAAATGGAAAATGCAGCAGCCAAAATAAAAATATATACCCAAAACAATTACAATAATTAAGGAATCAGTGAGTTAAATATTTTTCAATATTTACTGCTAAAGAAAAACTGTAAACTAGGAAAAATAACTTTAAAACTTTAAATAAAGTGCAGAAAACCATAGCTTAACAGGTAATCAAGCTAAATTACAAAGGTTAAAATCCTTCAAAACTGGTTTCCTCCGCCAAATCATCCAAACAGAGTTTCAGCTGTATCTAATGTGAGGGTATCATCATCGACATTGTCATCAACACTAAATTCGCAGATATCAACACTATCAACACTGCTGTCGGTCTTGTACAAAGCACAGGATACTGTGGGTTAAATAGTTCAGTGGCAAACAGTTCAGTTCAGCCTACCTCTTCAACTCAGCTCCAACTTGTGGACTGAGCTGAAGCACCGCCCACTCCAGAAGATGGCTGAAGACAACTGGAGACTACATGCATTAATCAAATAACCTGTATGACACAAGTATAAGCCGAGTTCGGGTTTTGGGCACAAATTGTGTGCCAGGAAAAGTCGTTTTATACTCAAGTTTATATGGTAAGTGGATATATGAGACTGTCAGATAAAAATAATATATAGTTATTGAAAAACTTTCAAGCTTTAAATATCCAGATAAGGATACTTGATTCTCAATCTCCAAATATGTACCTTTCCTTGAACATATCATCTTAGTACATTTACCACTCCATTAATTAGTCAAATAAAAGCCAAAACAAACTGGGAGAAGTAGGAGTTATTGATTGTTCAACTTCCCCCAGTTTCACATGTGAACCCACTAAGCTCTGTCAATAGTACATCCCTGACTCATTCTGAGCTTAGTCATCGCCATCATAAATCCACTCCTCATCATTGCTTACAACAAATGGCAACTCAGAATTGGTCTCACTTACTTTTACATGTGTGTTACTTTTACATAGTTAATTCTTTACACAACAGTCAACAGTCTTAAAATACTTAAACTATATCATAATACGTCCCTTGTTCAAAATCTTTTGACCAAACAGATTAAAGAAGTTTTAAAACATTATACTTCCAGAATCTGCATTATCTGTCTTTTGCACACTCTGACTTTATTATCCTTCACCTCATTTTGTCTTAGCAACTAGCCAGTGTCTATGGTTTTATTCTTTTTCGCAAATACATGAAACCACTATGCCTTAGAATCCTTAGAGAGACTGTTGTTTTGTTATGCTGAGAAAGATCTCTCATCAGGGTATTACATGGACAAAACCATGATAAAAGTTAAGTCTCATCCAGCTTAAATATCAAGTCATTGAGTTTTATTTGGGGATTAAACTTAGTAATGATCCAGAGCTACTCCTAATAGTGTTCTGGCCATTCCAGCTGTGTTAGTAATTGGGCCTGCTACTGTCACATACAAAGTATCCTGCCAAGTCCACTGAGCTATTTCCTGACTGGAGAAGACTTTGTTTACTATCATATTTAAATTTCTCATTCTCCAAAGTTATACCATATCCCATTTTCAATTATTATTTTTTATTGTGGAACTGACTACACACACTCTCTCTATGTATCTCTCTCTTCCTCCGTATACCCCCACTTCTCCCTCCAGTCCTTCCATTTCTCCCCCTCAGTCCTAGTAAGTCCATATTTATTGGGAATGTCAATCTCATGAGAATTGGGCTCTTTTTTTCTTGTTCAATATCATATAATCTGTACTTAAGACTGTCCCCTAATAACTTACACAGTATATATATGTATATATTCTACATGCATTTTTGTTGATTGACTAGTTTTTAAGTATTGATAATGGTTATATAGAATTTATGCAGTTCTTAGTGAACTCATTTTTTTAAAGCAGGAATATGTAGCTTAATTCCTCCCAGAGAGGTTTACTTCAACTTTCTTTAAAGAATTAAAAAAATGCAACTGATTAAGGTAGGAAAGCAATCTCAGTTAAGAAAAGTATTGGAATATAAGACATATTTATGTCAATAGTATGTGGCTCTTCATAATTGTGCTACAAACTACTGGATGATAGAGAATTAATAGCAGTAAGTAAAGAAGTAATCTGCAGAAGTTACACAGACAAAAGTCTTTTATACCATGTTATCAGATTTTCAAAACATCCTTATTATGATAAGAATGCAATTGAGGAACTTCAAACAGGAAGATGACAAAGCATGTGATATTAGCATGTTGCTTAGAACTGTAGAGTAGAAGACAAAACAAGCAGGCAATCGACTTTCCTACTAGTCCATGGGGGTTTTCCAAAGACATCTAAAAGAATGAGGAGAATGGAAGATAGATCCTCTACAACAATAAGAGAAAATTGAATTATACTTAAAAATTTGGTTGTTGAATATATAGTTAATATAATTTACTTTAAAGGAAGAAAGTTCAGAGCTTTGTGTTTTTTCTAAAAGTCCTGGATGGCCACCTGACGAGTGGCTCCGAACAGTGGAAATCATAGTAAGAATTCATAGTGAGATTCCTATTTGCTCAATGGGGTCTTACCTTAACTTTCATTCACAAAATGTATAGCATACTATTCCTCACTAATCCATTCTTTATTCACATGCTAGTTTTGATAGAAAGCTCAAAATGTATATCCATGGGTAAAAGTTCGGAACCAACCCATGTCACTATCTTGAACCAGTACACTGTATTTTGTCCCACATTAGCAAAGTCCAGCATGCTTTGGATACTCAGTTGAAAAGGTCAATTTGGACACTTTTGGTTTTGCTTTTGTTTTTTGGCCACACCCAGTGATGCTCAGAGTTTACTCCTAGGTAAGCACTCAGAAATCGCTCCTGGCTTGGAGGACCATATGGGACGCTGGGGGATTGAACCACAGTCTGTCCTAGGCTACCGTGCACAAGGCAGACACCTTATACCTTGCACCACCACTCCAGCCCCTAATTTGGACATTTTTGAACATTCATGCTTTTTCGATGAATGATGTTATTCTTTACTAATTTTTTAGTAGCGTTTGAAATTAGTTGATTGGGGGGTGGTGGTAAAGAAAATCTTATCTTCGAAAATTAATCCTGTTGCACTTTTTTTTTTTTTTTTACTTAAGCCCAGAATATATGGACAAAGTTTGGGAGCTCTTAAAGGAAACATTGCCCGAGTTTAAACTGCCAGATGAGTCCATTTCTGAGAGTAAATTAGCAATGATGGAGAACAAAACGAAAGAACAAGGGAAAGAGCTCAAGGATAGCAAAGAAGTGAAAGAGGGCAAAGACGTGAAAGAGGGCAAAGACGTGAAAGAGGGCAAAGACATGAAAGAGGGCAAAGACGTGAAAGAGGGCAAAGACGTGAAAGAGGGCAAAGATGGCAAAATTGAGACTTCACCAGCATCAGTAAAGCCATCCCCTGAGAGAAGTGAAAGAAACCCAAAGGGTGAGATATTTTATATGATGTTATTTATGGTTATTATGAATAATGTAGATAAGTGTTCTGCAATCATTGCTGAGCATACTTCTTTATGTACTATCATTCGATAACCTTGTTTGGTCTGGGGGCCACACCCAGCGGTGCTCAGGGTTTACACTTGGCTACCTTTTTAGGGATCACTCCTGTCACTTCACTAGGAACCACATGTGGTACTTGGGGATAGAACTAGAGTCGGTCCAGTGAAGGATAATTTCCTTGTTCCCCCCTCTCCAGCCCACAGTTTATAATCTAAATGAAATCTCACTCACAATCTGTATTAAGTATAGTAAAAACGACTTATGTGTATGAGTTCCTTTCCAAGGTTTTAGAACTTGTGATTGATTAGCTATGTGTTAATAATTGTTTCATAATTTGCTTCATTTAAAAATCAAGATAATTATATATGTTCAGTCAAAGTTAATACAATATTAATGTAGTAAGAGACATTGTGTATTTCAGGTTTATCCATCACATGCTTCAATCTATGTTTTACATAGATTAAAATGATAACCAAATAACATTGGAGAAAAGTCCATTTTTTCTGTATTATTAAAAAGTAAAAGTTTAATATGATTTTGACTTTATTTTATTTGGTTTTGGGGCAACACTCAGCAGTGCTCAGGGATCACTCCTGGCAGGACTGGGGGACCACAGGATGTGGAGGATTGAAACCAGATAAGATGTGTGCAAGGCAAATTAATGCCCTACCTAATGTACTATCACTCCAGCCTTTGAATTTCTTTACAAAGTGTAGAATTATTGCTCATAATTTGGATATGAAATTTCATTTAAACATCATGATTTACAAAATTACTCACAATATCATTATTTTAGGTATTCAGTGTTCCAACCTCAGTCCCACTGCCAGTGTGACCTTACTGCCATCAATGTCCCTATTTTTCCACTCACCCTTAGGATTTCCCCCTTAGTAGGCAAAAAATTTACTTGATATTGACTGATACCATATCATAATATTGTTACTAAAGTCATTTTCTGAGAATTTACTGAGTTGTTAAGACTAGTCGAGCCTTCTGTGTTACCATTTTCACTCAGTAAGCTTAGTGAATTTTAATGCAATTTTCCCATCTAAATTTCTGAACTGTCATCTCTATGAAATGCTAAAGTTTGGTGCTGGTCTGATCAGTTCTTGGCTTCTCTCCAACATTACTCATGACACTGGTCCTTTTTTCTGGTGGCAACCAGAGCCAGCTGTGGTGGGTAGAGCACTGGGTCTTTGGCAGAACTGGATTTGTTCTGCCCTTATTCAGCAAAGACTCCAGAGTTAGTATGTGCTTCAAGTTCACCCATCACATTCTTCGTATATGTTTTACGTAGATAGAATAAAATGGTAAAAAAAAAATAGTAATGCTAAAAAGTTCTTTCTTGCATGGATGTGTGAACTGAAATGATGTGTGAAAGAAGCAAAGATCTGAGGCCTACCTACAAACTGATGAGCTGAAGAAGGAGGCTAAGGCATAACCACAGAAGCAGAAAGAATACTAGCAGACAGTGTCACTACTGAAGGCAAAAATTTATTCCAGAATCAGATAGAACTATCTCAACTTTGGAGAGCTCAAATTTTTTGTTGGAATTTGTGGTTTAGAGGACTTTGGGCTCTGATGAGTAATGTGGGCAAAAGACAGATAGACAGATAGGAGAAAGATTAAAAAAGTGGTGGGAAAAATAATATAGAAATGACCTTA
Organism: Suncus etruscus; assembly: GCF_024139225.1. NCBI lineage: Eukaryota > Metazoa > Chordata > Mammalia > Eulipotyphla > Soricidae > Suncus > Suncus etruscus. The sequence goes on from NC_064862.1 coordinate 15,969,653, forward strand.
TTAGAAGTTCATGAAAAGAGGAAAAGCTACAAAGTAGAACTGATTGGAAATAAGTGCAAATCATAAAGGCTAACCTAAGAAGAGAATTGAGTGTTTATAATTGAGTGTTTTTAGTGGCTAGGATGATGTATTTTTAAGAAGTAACTGAAAATTTCTTAAGAAGTAAAAATATGTGGGACCTACAGACCAGGTGGAGGTATTAAACTTACCCAAAGGGTCAAGGTTTCTTCTATTTGAAGAGGTAGGCACAGGCTATAGTAAGGATAAATTTGAATGTCAGTGACTGAATTGGTTTAAAAGGAAGATGGATGGTTAATGGAAAAAAGGTTTTTAATTCATTTTTTAATAAACATCTGAGAGTGTGGTGGAGGGATATGATCAAGGTTCTTTGGGTGATTTAGTGTAGAATTGGCAGAGTTTTGCAGAATTGGGAGGGCTATCGCTACACATTTACCAATATTTTACAGATGGGGTGAAATTACAGAAAATTAAGGCTTTTATTTACAGTTATAAAACACATTTTAATTAAGGCTGCCTATTATACAAATAAATGTCTCTATGAAACTATAATTTCCCATTTGATATTTTTATTATAAGATATTACTATTAATGATTTTTGAATATTCCTTTGACGGCTTTATAAAATTTTGCTTTGATGTAATACATAAAATCATATATTGTAACTTAATATTCAGTTAAATTTGAATATTTATGGGAAATTTTTAATATCTTTTTAATTACTCATTTCCTATTGAAATATCTGCTATTATGCTTGACACCACATAGTTGTCTTAAATTTTGTGCCTAACGTAGCAATGATCCGTTTTCTCTTGTTGTTTCTAAGTAGAGGAGAGTGCTTTTTTGAGAAGTTTGTAGCTGTAAATTTACATTTAAGTCATACTATTTTATACTATTTTTTATAAACACAATGACTAAATAAAAAGTGTTGTTTGCGATTCTATTGTAATTAAAAGACTGTATTTTTCTAATGCAATAGAGAAAGCAGATCCAAAAGACATTGGGAAAAAGAAGAATAAAGATGGAGAAAAGGAAAAGGAAAAATATAAATGGTCAATCCATGGCTCAAGACCATCATCAGATGTCCAACACTCCCAGCAATCTCTGCCAGAATATAAGCAATCAGTCTCTGAGAGTAATTATTCTAGCTGTTCAATAAACTCATGGAAAATCTAGAAAAGTTACAAGAGTATTGTTTGTATTGAGGAAGGCACACTAATACATTTTATTGCAAATTAGCATATTAATATACCATATTACATATATAATTATACTTTATAGCATATATTTGGTTATATAAAATATAATCATGTTTATGAATATAAATTTATTGTTTTATCTTATACCATATATATTAGTTATGCCATTTGCTTTATAAATAAATCATACATATCATGATCAAAACACTATCTACATACCTCCAGCACTCTGCTTTATCTGACTTGTTTTCTTTTGGGGGATCCATGCCCAGCAGTGCTCAGGGGTTATTCCTGGCTCTGAACTCAGAAAAATCACTCCTGGAAGGCTCAGGAGCACATATGGGATGCTAGGGATCCAACCTGGGTCGTCTGCATGCAAGGTAAATGCCTCTCTGCTGTACTATCACTCTGGCTCCTATCTGGCTTCTTTTAACTTGTCTTAATACTTTATTGTGATTTTTGTGAGGGTATTTTGATAATTATAATTTTGAGGTACAGAAATTTGATAGTGTCATTAATAGTATATATTTGGGGCTGGAGTGATGGCACAGAGGTAGGGCGTTTTTGCCTTGCACGTGGCTGACCTAGGACACACCGCAGTTGAATCACCCAGAGTCCCATCTGGTCCCCAAGCCAGGAGCTATTTCTGAGCAAAGCCACGAGTACTCCCTGAGTGTCACCGAGTGTGGCCCAACCCTCCCCCCCCCAGAAAGTATATATTTAAAAATATTTTAACAGCATAGTTTAAAGGAATTTGTTCATGAGTATACACTTACTTTTCCAGGGGAGAAAAGGCAAAAGAAAACAAAAAATAAAGACACTAATTCTATCTAATTCTCCACTGAAATTAGCTCCTGTAACTATGCAAATTTTTAAAGAGATGACATGATATTGCCAAAGTGACCGATGGATTACTTCTGAAAATCATTAAATCTTTTTATGGGTTTTCTTGTGAGAAACAAATACTCAATACCTTAACCTCTGCAACATTCACACTGAGGAGTTGGAGTATAATACAACAGTCAGGATACATACTCTTCTCTGTTCAATACCCCTCTATCTCTTGATCCCAAAGTATCACTGGAGGCCCCTGAATATCTCTAGAATGTTCTAGAATAGCTAGCACTGAAAAAAAAAAACCCAGCAGTACCATATTCTCTCGTACTTGCTCTAAGCCGTTGGCTTGGTTGGCTGAGAATCAGTTACTGGTAGAGTTCCAGGCCCTCTGGAGCACCATTTAGTGTAAAAAAATTCTAGATAAAATTTGGATAAAACCTTAAGAATTGGAATGTAGCTTAGCATTGGGGTAGTGGAGTGACATTGGATTTATACCTCTGCCTCATGAAAATATACAAAGTTTAAATTTTAATGTATGTTGTATCTATATGTTCATAATAATCTTAATTATAGAGATATTTGGAGGTCAATTCCTAATTATATATTTTCTGGTTATGAAGATACTCTCAATAAATATTTATAGTACAGTTCAATAAAGTTTAGGATGCTAATAAATATAAACAAATAACATATTCAAATTAAGTTATGTCTTTGTGAAAAAATCATTTTCTTCATGCTTTCTATTTGAAAATACAGAAATCCATTTAATTGAAATCATTCTCTCTATGGAAGCTAACCACTGTCTCAATTTGCAAATAAGTCCTTTTTTTAATAAGTCCTTTACTAGCATAACCACTCGTAGGCCATCCTCAATTCTGTTGACTAATAGTTAATAAGTTTGTGTGGTTACAATGCTACACAATTTACACTGCAGTAAAATTAATTCTTTAGTAATTAACTGAACAGTTTTGAAGCCAAACTAATAAATTAGCTTATAAAATAAGCACATTTGATTCTTAACTTTGTGAGTTACAGTTAAAGTTATTTAGATATATTTAATTAGCAAAGATAATTTTATTAAGGAACTTGAACTATCTGGGAGAACTACTGCCTGAGAAGAGCTTAGGAACTAGAACATAAATAACACAATTTATGTTTGTTTTTATAGATTCTTCTTTATCTCAGTCTCCTAATATGGTTGTATATGCTACCTGTACACCTCTTTATTTGTTTGAGAAGAAGATTTTTTCATTAAAGAACATGGTAAGTACTTTGACAGGAAATGAAATATCACTTCTTGGAGGACCACAATTTTGGGGGAGGGGGTTGGGTCACATCCGGCAGTGCTCAGGGGTTCCTCCTGGCTCTATGCTCAGAAATCCTCCTGGCAGTGCTCGGGGGACCATATGGGATGTGGGATTTCCAACCACTGTCCTCCTGCATGCAAGGCAGATGCCCTACCTCCATGCTATCTCTCTGTCCTGGAGGACCACAATTTAATGAAAATTCTCTCTTTAAAATTGGACATTTTGGCCAAATACATAGAACATGCAAGAAAATTTTGTATTACTGAAATTGTCTTGAAAAAAGTTAACACCTATTTTAATATGTACATGAACAATAAAAGATTTAAATGATATATTCTTTATAAATAGTTAAATGAAATATATACTTTATAAAGTAAAGGTATATAAATTATGATATGAATTATATTAATTCTAAGTTTCAACAAATAGTCTTTCTATAAACAAGTCTTCATATTTTCTCAATGAAGATTATTTAAATTAATTCACATCCAGTAAACAACTGCTATAATCTTAGAGTGTAAAGCAATACATACAAAGCCTTTAACTGATTTTTTTTTAATCTATTCACTTTGGTAACAAAAAATACCTGGGCAAAGGGAATAGAACTGCAATATTGATAGCTTAAATATTTAGATAATTACATGTAAGAACTGCTAACATTTTGATATACAATTGTTTGTTTATGTGTTCTATTTTTATATTTTTATACTTTCATTTAACAGTGAAATGTATTTTAAGATGTGTTCAGAAATAAGATTTTTTACTTAACACTATGATACTATTTTTGATGTTGTTAAACATTTTACAGCAGTATATTTATTAGTTTCATGAGTCATAAAGATTTTTTAAGAAACAAAATAATTGGGGCCAGAGCAGTGGTGCAAGCAGTAAGGTGTCTGCCTTGTGTGTGCTAGCCTAGGACAGAGTGTGGTTCGATACTCCAGTGTCCATATGGTCCCCCAAGCCAGGGGTAATTTCTGAGCGCATAGCCAGGAGTAACCCCTGAACATCACTGGGTGTGACACAAAAACAAAACAAAACAAAATTTTATTGAAAGAAAATTACAGATATAAACTAGGAGAGAAAATGAGAAAAACATGTTAAAGTGAATATACAGTCATCTCCAGAGTTAAAAAGGCAGAGAAAATAATGAAATCCATTGAAATGTGAATAAAACAGAGACCATAATATTGGGTGAAGTTATTCACTGGAAGAGGAAGAAATCCAGATTGTTCTTTTATTGTGGAATATAAAGAAGTCCATTGGATATAACAATTGACCAATGGTAACAAACTCTGAGAGTTGATCAACAGATATAAGCTTGTCAATATGTTGTGTCAGGGAAATCTGATGGGACCTTAAAACATTGGTGGAAAGATGCTGATATTTTAGTCATAGGTGTGGAGATGGGACTTTGTATACCTGAAACTTTATTATTGTCAATATTGTGAGCCAAGATACCTAGATACAAATTAGAAAAAAACTTGAAGAAAACTATTGAAAATTCAAGTTATCAGAACTTAAGGAATGTCACAAAAATGAAACTTAGAGGCAAGTTGATAGCAAGGCAGGCATATATAAAAATATAAAAAACAAATACTTTTAATTATTCAAAAAAATTAAATATTTTAAAATATAAGTTGGCCATACATTTAAAATAAACTTGAATAAAGAAATTAAAGGAAGTAGAAGCTAATGTTGTGAGCTTGAAACATAAACACTTACACCCAGATCTTTGTTTTCAAATAGAAGAAAATAATTTAGGAGGATCTTCCAAGAAGTGCTGATTTATTTTTAAGACATAAATTAGAGACCAAAAAGATAATTAAAAATTTCAATGCAATCAAGATTGCGTTATTTGAAATAACTGTGATTTATTAAACTTTAACTCACAAAGAGAAGAGAAAAAACTTCGAGTTAAAAGTGAAAGAGAAGTTATAAGAAACCATAGCAAACAAAAGATCATGATGGACTATTACAATAATTATATGTATGCACTAAATTAAATAATTTAGAGGAAATTACATCCTGCAAAAATTAAATCAAGAGCAATATAAACACTGAGTAAAAAAGTCACAGTTTGATAACTGAAGAAGTAATTTTAAAATCATCCAAAAGACAAAATATTCAAGAAAAGGTAGCTTAACTAGTGAATTTTAATAAACCTTTAAAGAAGAGCCAACGCATCAACACACACTTTTTTCTAGACTTTCTAATAACCGATGATTCATTTTTTAAAAAAAAGTCAACACATCAATAAACACTTTTCTCAAGATTTTTCAAAAACTGAAGAAAACTTCCAAACACATTTTTGAGGCCAGCATTATCCCCAAAGTAATCAAGGACTAACTCTCTCTCTCTCTCTCTCTCTCTCTCTCTCTCTCTCTCTCTCTCTCTCTCTCTCTCTCTCTCTCTCTCTCTTTCTCTCTCTCATCTACACAAATCTCTCTCATCCACACGAATGCATACATTCTCAATAAATACTAGCAAACTGAATTCACTACTACATTCAAAGAATTACATTTCATGGCCAAGTAGAATTTACTGCAAGGTAGTTCATTGCATCCAAACCAAGTCATGTAATATACCATAGTCATAGAATGGAGAACTAATATTGCATTCTTTTGATATAGATGCTGAAATAGCATTTGACAAGATTTAGAACCTATTTATGGTAGGTTAGGATTGCATTAGGATATTGGTAGTCTATCTTTTGGTAACCTGTTCGAATCTAAGAAAAATTTAATTCCTGTAAGAAAGTTTTACACTATCAAAATATAACTAATTTTACATGATTCTGAAATAATTCATAATATGTTGAAGAACAACTGATATAAATGTTTACATTCATTATATCAGGCAACTCATTTTTGGGATTATGTAAACTAAAATAGGTGCTAGTACTGTACTTTATTTTTCTTATGTTCTATAGCTCAAGAAAAGAACGTAAATGAAGTATAACTTTGCTGACAGTTATATGACTTTAAATATAGAAATCCAAATTTTATAACTAGGATTATTCAATATATAAATACTAATTTGGGCATGACTTCTATTTCATATGCTATATTAGTATAATTTCTATAACAATGCACTTTTTTTTTTTTGGGGTTTTGGACTACTGGGCAGTACTCAGGAGTTACTCCTGACTTTGTACTCAGAAATCACTCCTGGCAGGCTCGGGGGACCATGAGGGATGCTGGAGATAAAAACTAGGGTCTATTCTAGGTCTGCCATATATACAAGGTAAAAGCCCTACCACTGTGCTATCACTCCAGATCCAACAATGCACTGTTTAGATAAACTATTCTGAGGCATTTTCTTACTAAATAACATTATGAAAACCCCTAAGTTTCCAATAAAAAATTACATTCAAGTCTGGAAAAGAATTGTAAAAATAGATTTTAGTCATAGGTGTGGAGCTGGGACTTTGTATACCTGAAACTTTATTATTAAAAATAAATTAAAAAGAGATCTCAGTTTCTTTAAAAAAATCTACAACCTTTCAGTATTATTTTCAGTAAATTGCAAAAATTCACAAAAGTAATATAAAAAGGATGTGACTTATTTTTCTACATTTAATTATGAATTTAGAAAATTAAATACAATCAAATTTTTCTTTGTTATGCTTAATCACAACCCTTCTAAATGACTTTCTTGGACACTGATTTATTCCTTCTTACAACTCTCTAATGTTACAATAATTAATTAATCACTGCATTTAGAAACTATGCTATCTCATGAATACAAGAATTTATTTTTTATGCCCCACTGAAGTAAAAACTGTGCTTGAGAAAGTCACAGAGGAAGGCTTATTCTAGCTTTTCTGATAGGTGGTGTCACCCTATTGTTTGTGATCAGTGGGTTATTGGTCTTCATTTAATTAACTTTTTAAAGTCCAGCAGTTCCAAAGGTTATTTGCACTGAAATCAATGGTACAGGATCACTAGGAAGAACAACTAGATTTGCAAAACAAATTTCTATTTTAATGAGCTTGACTATTTGACTTTACTTACTTCTAATCTTTCAATATCAGCTTGTGAATATAAAATTTTGCCTTTCATACAAATTACTTCAACTTTCACAAAACTCTTATTTTGTTCCTTATGGCACTATTCACTCATCAATCAGAAATGAAAAGTTCTACCCAGGACCAAAGGTGGTTGGTTCGAATTCCCGTGTCCCATATGGTCCCCCGTGCCTGCCAGGAGCTATTTCTGAGCAGACAGCCAGGATTAACCCCTGAGCAACGCCGGGTGTGGCCCCAAAAAACCAAAAACCAAAAAAAAAAAAAAAAAAAAAAGAAAAGTTCTGCTTACGTATTATTCTGAATTGTTCCAAGGCAGAGTAAGTTCAGTAGAGCTAGACAGCTGAATATGGAACTGGTGCCTGGCAGGGAACACAGTAACCTCTGCCCTTCTGTGAATGAGTTCATTGTCCTCCACTGTCCAGTATGATCATGGGGACAAGGAAGAGGACTAAAATGCAGAACAGGCATCACTTACTTTTAATTGATCTGACATACCAAGATCATTAAGGTATTTTGACACAAGTAGCAGTGTATAGGATTAAAAATAACAATCCCAACTTTACTGATCAAACATTTGCATTCAAATGTAAGCCTATAAAAATCATGACTGATGTGCTGTGTTTTATACAATCTCAGAGAACATTAAATTTTCAGAAATAGAAGTTACTTTTGATTTGGTTTTGTAAATTTGTAAAGTAAGGAATGAAGCCCTCGAGAAAATAAATGATGTAATAGAATGAAAATGATAGTGAGAAATATTTTCTAGAACAACAAAAAATATGGGTAGTTATTTTGTTCTGTTTTACCATGACATCTCTACAAAAAATATAGCATCATTTGGTTTTTGGGTCACACCCGGCAGCAATCAGGCATTACTCCTGGCTCTACGCTCAGAAATCGCTCCTGGCAGATGCGGGGGACCATATAGGATGCCGGGATTCGAACCACCATCCTTCTTCATGGAAGGCAAACGCCTTACCTCCATGCTATCTCTCCGGCCAAAAATAGCATCATTTGAACTACAGACACTATTTTATATACATAAGGTCCTTAAGCATTTTATTATATTCTCTTTCCTTTTTTTAGGCCAATTCTGCTGAGAGGCTTAGAGAATATGGTCTCTCCCACTCCTATAGCCATCCTGTACTTTTGACTAGAACTAGATCTGGTCCTCTTATTGCACCATCAAAACCATCTCCTGTACCTGCCTGGAAACTATTTCGCCAAAAGAAAGAAAGGGTTATAACAGATGAAGCTCAAGGTGTGTATGGCTCATGTTGATTTTTCTAGTAAATGTTTACTTATATCTAAATGTTTCCATCATTAAGGGAATTATTCTGTTCTTCTCAGAAACTGAGTAGTTTTAATCATACTAAACTGGCCATATGTATCAGGGATATTCTTTGGGTGATGGTGATATTCTTTGGATGATTCTTTATTGTGATGTAAAGAGGGTTTGTTGCAAATAATATGAAAACTGAAATAGCATGTGGCAGGTGACTAGAGTAAATTTTTAACATGAGAATCTCCCTAGAGTTTCCTAGAGGACATAATCTTGGTTTTGGACTTGGTTTTGCTCGGAACTTTTATAGGAAAAGAACTTCTGTCCTGGATTTGTTAATATTGTCTACCAGCCATGCATTCAGAGGGACTGAGACACCTCCTTCCTGTCCACAATAATCATAACTTTACATAAAAGTTCTCAATATTTGTGCCTAATTCTTTGCTCCGTGAATTATAGTTCTACAAATCTTTATTCTTCTTCCTATTTTCAATACTAAGTTTGAATGGAAGGTGGTAAGAGAAGTAAATATCATCACTGATGAAAAATATTAATAAGACTTGGAAGAACAACTTATATTCTGCTTAAGTTTATTCTACGTTTTTTACCTTTAATTAAAGATGGTAGTAGTTGCAGTGATTTATGATTATATATGTATATATGTGTATAATTTTAAAGAGAATCCTTGTCTTTTTTCGAAAACATTCTTTTATAATTTTTTATTGTGAACAAAGTGAATGATGAGTATTTCATAGTAATATTTAAGGTAATAGTGACAATGAATCATGGCATTCCCACCATCAGTGTTGTCCTCCTTCCACCTCTATTCCTAGTATGCATCTTATATTTCCCTCCTTTGGCTCCTGTACTGCTAGTGTAACTGTTCACCCCTGTGTATAGCAAAAGCATTCTTTTTGTTTTGTTCGTTTTGTGTCCATTTCCTTCCTTGTGCTTTCTCCCTTGTTATCCTAAAACCTTGTTATTCTAAAGCCTCTTTTTTTATGATTGTGTTACTTCAGTCACAGGGAATCATGTTTAGAGGTTATTGCATTTTGGGACGGTGCTCACAGGCCTGTATGTGAATAAAAAAATGAAGACAAAGTCACAACCAACAAACCTAGTACTATTACAAGGAGGCTCCACTGTAAAGATTCTACTCCACTGTGAAGCTTTAAGTGTTTGGTCCCATGAACTGCTCTTGTACCTCTCTTGATATTTATTGGATTTGCTGGGGCCAGTGTTAGCCATTTAAGTGCTGGCCTCTTCCTGTGAATGGTTTTAGAATTATATTTCAGTCTTGGTGTCTCAGAATTCACAAAATTCTGAATCTCTGCCATAATTGCATAGGTCTGAACACATACCTGTTCCGTGCCTCCTAGTTCCAGCTTTAATATACACATTAAAAATATAACAGGGGCCGGGAAGGTGGCGCTAGAGATAAGGTGTCTGCCTTGTAAGCGCTACCAAGGAACGGACCGTGGTTCGATCCCCCGGCGTCCCATATGGTCCCCCCAAGCCAGGGGCGATTTCTGAGCACATAGCCAGGAGTAACCCCTGAGCGTCAAACGGGTGTGGCCCAAAAACCAAAAAAAAATATATATATATATATATATATATAACAATACTAACTACTGTAACCATGTAATTTGCTTCACAGTTGCATCCTGCCTACATTGATTTAAACATACAGATGGTGGCAAAAGTTTCTCTAGTATATGTTTAATTCCAGTCAGAAAAGAATAAGGATTAAATAAATACTTGGTTTGGATGAAAAAGAAAAATGTAAAAATCAATTTTTATTTAGGCCTGCCTGCCTCAACTCCTTCATGCTTAACATTTATATCATTTTATCATTTATTTATATTGAAGTTCTATAATGGAATATTGGTGCTACTAATATTTGGGGGGGTTGGGTCACACCCGGCAGCACTCAGGGGTTACTCCTGGCTCTATGCTCAGAAATAGCTCCTGGCAGGCTCGGGGGACCATATGGGATGCCAGGATTCGAACCACAGTTCTTCTGTGTCTAAGGCAAAAGCCTTACTGCTGTGCTATCTCTTCGGCCCCATGTGCTATAAATATTTAATCAGTGCGTTGGAGTATAGGAGTTAGTTACCAATGTCCCCCACTTCCTTCTCTTTCTCTCTTCCTCCATCTCTTCCTCCCCAATTTCTTTTTTTTTTTTTGAATTCTTTTTTTTTTTAATTTTTTTTTTATTTAAACACCTTGATTACATACATGATTGTGTTTGGGTTTCAGTCATAAAAGGAACACCACCCATCACCAGTGCAACATTCCCATCACCCAAGTCCCAAATCTCCCTCCTCCCCCCCCAACCCCCGCCTGTACCCTAAACAGGCTCTACATTTCCCTCATACATTCTCAATATTAGGACAGTTCAAAATGTAGTTATTTCTCTAACTAAACTCTTCACTCTTTGTGGTGAGCTTCCTGAGGTGAGCTGGAACTTCCAGCTCTTTTCTCTTTTGTGTCTGAAAATTATTATTACAAGGGTGTCTTTCATTTTTCTTAAAACCCATAGATGAGTGAGACCATTCTGCGTTTTTCTCTCTCTCTCTGACTTATTTCACTCAGCATAATAGATTCCATGTACATCCATGTATAGGAAAATTTCATGACTTCATCTCTCCTGACAGCTGCATAATATTCCATTGTGTATATGTACCACAGTTTCTTTAGCCATTCGTCTGTTGAAGGGCATCTTGGTTGTTTCCAGAGTCTTGCTATGGTAAATAGAGCTGCAATGAATATAGGTGTAAGGAAGGGGTTTTTGTATTGTATTTTTGTGTTCCTAGGGTATATTCCTAGGAGTGGTATAGCTGGATCGTATGGGAGCTCGATTTCCAGTTTTTGGAGGAATCTCCATATCGCTTTCCATAAAGGTTGAACTAGACAGCATTCCCACCAGCAGTGGATAAGAGTTCCTTTCTCTCCACATCCCCGCCTCCCCAATTTCTTACTTCCTCACTCCCTTTCTTCCTTTTCTTTCTCCTTCCCCATCCCTTTCTTTTCTCCTTCTTTCCCTCTTTTCCTCTCTCAACATTTGCCTTAGTGCATTTTTGTTTTATCTTCTTCAAATTGTATTAAAATGTATTTGAATGGATAATAAATCTAGAAGACATTATCCTTTATGATATCATTATTTCCCTTAAATTTGGATATCAACTTTGAAATAGACTAATAAAATATAGTTTTGGCAAGATCTTTAAAACTCTTGGAAACATGTATCCTAATACAGTTCTATTTAACTACATTAATTTTTTTTGATAAACTACAATTAAGTAAAAGTTTCAGTAAGTCTTAAGCTCTGTATATAAACCAAGAAGAATTTTTAAAACCATATCACACTATCTGTTGATTTTTAGAAATTGTAATAAAGAAGCCGGAACAATATGTTGAAATATCAACTCCATTTTTGAATTATAGAATGACTCCATTTAAAATCCCGACAGAAACGTGAGTATATAATATTCTTTGCTGCCAGGGTCTCTTATTATCAGAAAAAATTATTTGTGATATTTTAAATTAAAAATAACACTAAATTGGAACTTTTTCAAAAATAGTAATTCAAATGGCAAAAAAAGCCAAAGATAGTTTGACTCTTCCCAGCCTGAGTCCCAAGAAACAAACATTCTGCACTAGGAGTGTATTTTTTCTGAGTCCTCATTTCTCCCCCCAGATGAGGAATCCTCCCCATTCCTTTCTCTAATTGGTCAAGATCCATCACTTCTTCATATATCACCATGAATATACAATGACATCCTAACTCATTCACCTAGCCACACAGTACACACAAAAACACCTCCAGACTGCAAACATCATAATGAAAAGGCAACACAGAACCACACCATAGTGGTTGAAGGTGTTAGCCATGAAGATTCAACTAGTCATAACCAGCAATATAACCTCTATGATAAGGGGCTTTAGAGAAGACTTATTGAGGATGCTTAAAGCACTCAAAGAAACAATGGAATCAGATAAAATATTTACAGATAAAAAAAAAGCTTGGAAAATGCAAAGACTCAAAATTATCTTTACAAGAAGAACTAAAGGGTAACTTTAGACAAACTGAATCCCACAAACAATGGCACAGAATTACATATCAATAACCTCAATGTCAGTGGGATAAGGGAATCAATCAAATAAAAGTCACAGAGTGACAGGATGATAAGATTGAACACAACATTCTGCTGCCTGCAAGGACAAAGCTGAGTAGTCAGAGCAAATATAGACTAAAAGTCATTAGAAGACAATTCTTCAAACAAATAATTCCATACAAAAGAGATTATAATAATATCAGAAAACATAGACTTAGGCTGAAAAAGTTTTAAGAGACAGCTAAGACAGCTAAGATAGCTAAACGAATTTCTTAATGATTAAGATATATAAACACCAGGAAGAACTCATACATACATGCAGCAAATGGAGGACCTGCAAAATAACTTAGAATAACTGTTTATAAACTTGTATACATTGATAGAAACACAAAAATATCTGCAGACTTCAGCACCAGTCATTAAGGAATATATATATATTGGTTTTTTGGGTCACACACAGTGACTATCAGGGGTTACTCCTGGCTATTCACTCAGAATTCGCTCCTGGCTTGAGGAACCATATGGGACACCAAGAGACTGAAACGTGGTCTGTCCTAGGCCAGCATCTGCAAGGCAGATACCTTACTGCTCCTTGCCACTGCTCTGGTCCCAAGGAAATATTTGATTTTCATGAAGAAATAACAAAGAGGGCTATAGTAGATAGAGGCTGTTTCTCCCATAAAGGGCAAATAAATATTATTCTACAATACATATGGGACATTATTCAAGATATATGCTGGGACACAAACATATCTCCATAAAGTCAAAATGATAGAAATCATATCAACTATCTTCTTAGATTAATTAGGATTAACCAAAAATAGAAGTTAATTTCAAACAAATGGAGACAAACTGAAATATCTAGAAATTAAATAGCTAATTTCTGAACAAACCATGGGTCAGAGGGAAAATCAAAGAGAAAATTAAAATAGTCCTGAAAAAAAAATGAGAAAGAACATGGTCTATCAGACCTAGGACACTGTAAAAGTGGTGTTGGAAAGACAGTCAACAGTTATGCAAGCATTCACCAGGAAGAAAGGACAGGAATTAATGAACTGGAATCATTAATTTCAATCCTTCCCCCAAAGAAACAATAACAAAGCATCAATGAAATCATGAGCTGCTTATTTGAAAAAAATAAACAACATTAATAAATCACTAGCAAGACTCACAAAGAAAGAGAGGCCCCTAATAAACTGAATAGGAAAAAAGGAGATGCCACAACAGATACCACATAAATTTAAATGATTATCAGAGATTAATTTGAATATCTTTATGCCATGAAAGAACCTAGAAGAAATGGATAAATTACTGGACACAAGGCTGAACATAAATATATGGAACATTTGAACTGACCTATTATTGTGGATAAAGCAGAATGATAATCAAAAGTCTCCCAAAATTCATGCAGGGGGTGGGAGAAGAGGGATATAGGAGGCATTGGTAGTAGGAATGTTGCACTGGTGATGGGGGTGTTCTTTTTATGATGAAACCCAACTACAAAGATATTTGTAATCATGATGCTTAAATAAAGATGTTATTTAAAAATTTTCTCCCAAAAACAAAAGCCCAGGCCCAGATTGATTCACTGAATCTTTCAAATATTTACAGAAAATCTACTGTCAATCCTTTCCAGGATATTTCAGGAAATTGAAGATACAGACGCAATCTCAGTTTTCATGAAGTTTTCATTACCTTGATATCAGGGTAAAAGCATAGAGAGATCCACAAAAATAGAATTTAGACCAATATCACTGATGAATGTAGATGCAAAATTTGTCAACAAAATACTAACAAATAGAATCCAGCAACTCAAAAAGAACATATACATGTCCAAATGGTATTCATTTCCTGGCATGCAGTTAACATACACAAGTCAATCAAATTGAAGTTCTGTATTGTTCCTTCAAATATGATTTAGCTAGATAGATTAACCTCAGTGAATATTGTTCTTCATTTTGTTGAGTTTTTGTACTATATCTCTCCATACTTTTCTGGCTTGAAGAATTTAATTTGATAGCTCTGCTGTATAATATATGGGATTTCCTTTGTATTTGTATATATTGAACTGTCCTTGCACCCCATGGGATGAATTCAATTTGATTGTGATATGTGGTCTTTTTGATATATTGCTGGATTTGATTATTTAAGATTTGCATTGATGTTCATCATGGAAATTAGTTCATATTTTTAATTTAGTAGTCTCTTCATGTGCTTTGAGTATTAGTATTATGTTTTCATGGAGGCTGTTATGAAGATCTTGCCCATATCACATTTGTATCAAAGGGAGTGAGTGAGTTCTTATCCACAGCTTTTGCACTTAGAGGGAGTTTTAATTACTATATCAGTTTTCTATCTTGCTATTTTTCTGTTCATGGTTTTCTATTCCCTGGCTCTAAGTATTTAAATGGTCACAAAGTTTAAACAAAATTAAGCTCTTAAGTTTGTAAAAACTTGTATATATATTTTTTTTCTTGCAAACCTACATATACCAATTACTCTTTACAAGCCAAAATCATCTCTTTTTTTGGTGGGTAGCACCACAGTGATGCTCAAAACTTAATTCTGGCTTTGTTTTCAGGGACCAGTACTGGTGGGGCTCACAGAAACATATACAGTGTTAGGGATTTAACTGGGGTCAATTGTGCTTGTACTATTTCTCTTGCCTTACCAAATTATCCCTTAAAGCTTTAGTAGAGAACTAAAATTAAATAATAATTTTAAGAATTAATTTATTGGATTAGCTCACATGCTAAATTCTTTCAGGGATTATAAGTACAAAATGCCACAAATACACAGAATTTTCCCATGCTTACAAATATTAATGATTCATAACATTTGTAAATGCTATGCTTTAGGTGGCCAACTAACACACTAATATATCTATTCCAAATATTTTTATTGTGTTTCAGCTGATTAAGGGTTCTTATAACTCAAAATGCCTCACCCAACACTTTTAATTTATACTCCAATTAAATCACAAATGGATTGGTTTCATAACCTCAACACCAGATTTATCCTCTTACTTGATTTCTGGTTGTGTGTTTTCAACTTTATTATTGAGCTTTAGTGCCCATTAAAATAGATGAAGTTCTGTAACTTCAAGCCAGATGCCTTCAACTCTGGATTGGATTCAGTTAATGAAGCTACTAGCTTAACTATTATGAATTCATTTGCATCTTTATTTTCTTGTTCCTAACCCCAAACTCAAAAAAAAAAAAAATGAAGTAGATTTAATCTCACTCGAAAGAAGTCTTCCTTGTTCCCATTTGCCAATTTAAGAGCTCTCAGAACAACTTAAACTTTCTCTTTTTGGGTCAGTCCTTGCTAAGTGATCATCACAACTATCTTTCGTGGCAACACTCTCACACTGAAACATCAGATTTGGGAGGTTTTTAGCCAAGAAAGGTTTGCCTTGTTCTAGAAAAAGTGGAGACTCATAGATATGGATGTACCGCCCTCTAGTGTCTTTTTCAGGTATATCGGAGATTTTGGCTCAAACTGAAAAATTAAATTAGATCATGCAGAAGGTCTAGCAGGAAAAATAATTCAGTCTACATACACGAAGTTTAATTTTTGTCTTTGCAACATACCTAGAAAAAAGATTTTATTGCACCTAAAATTTTCCAGTCATGACTGGCGAGTAGAGGTCATCAGAAATTGATTGGAAGAAAATATTCTAGATTTAGACAGTTGTATGAATGCCACATTTTAAGTGCTCAGACATATTAGAGTTTTCTAAATATCCCCTACTTCACTGATACATTGATTTGGTATTTAGTTAAACCCATTTGAAATGTAAATACATCTGGATTGCCATAATTTAAAGGCAACAAATATAACTACAGAAAGTTTTATACCAATGGAATAGTAGAACATATTTATTAATTTGTATAGGAAAAAATTTAGTGTTTTGACTTTTTGGTTGGTTTTGGGGTTAGTCTTTGATTTTCAGGACAGCCTTCTTTGTGTGCAGAGGCTGTGCCAGCTGCTGTTTTTGGGGAACCATATATGATTCTGGAGAATTTAACCTGCCTTGTGCAAGTAACTGTCTTAGCCCCCTTCCTATCGTTCAAGCCCCTCCTATGGTGTACAAATCACGTGTCCTATAAATTGTACTTACTTTCTTTCTGGCCCTGAAATGCAGTGTTCTTTGGGGTTTTTTTGTTTGTTTGTTTTGGGGCCATGCCCAGGGATGCTCAAGGGTTACTTCTGGCTCTGCACTCAGAGAAATCAATCCTGAAATTACTCAGGGGACCATATGGGATGCTGGGGATCAAACCTGGGTCTGTTGCATGCAAGAAAAATGCCCTATCCACTGTGCTATTTCTCCAGCCTCTGAAATTTATTGTTTTTAACAATAAGCAAAGCAGAATAATAATGGGTGTAAAATAAGATAAACAAATATAGGATGTTTTGTTATTGACCAAACATCAGTAAATTAATACATAGTAAAGTACTAATCAGCCATAACAAAACCTCTTGCTCTATGTGGCAACACTGATGGACTTTGAGAATAAGAAGCTAAATGAGATATCATACCAAAAGAAATATAAATACTCTATGAATTCAATGTGCATGCTTGAAGTCTAAAACAAAACAAACAAAAGCACCTAATAGATCAAATGCCATAATGGCGGTTGCCAGATACAGGCTTTAAATGGTGGGGAAGCATCAGTGAGATACAAACTTTGAGATAAAATTGAAACATGTCTCCCAAATATGAAATGAAGATAATGTATTTGAAACTCAGGAATCAAGTCACTCTTATAAGCTCTAATAAGAGGAAAAGCTTGTGATTGTTATTGAAACAAATATTAAGTAGGCTTCTTGTGATTATATATGCAAGTGTATATGCACACATACAAAAATATATGTTATCTATGCACTCTAACAAATTTTGTAATTGTACATATTTGAATCATTATGTTTTACATTGAAGCAGTCAGCTGTACTTCAATATAAAGCATTGCTGTTTATTAATACATGTAAATGATATTGTTAAACAGGAGTTTGTTTTTTCCACTAGTCATTTTGTATCATCTTTAATTAAGAAAGGAGGGACGACAGGAAAACGCTTATCTCCCCATATTGAAATTGATGAAAATACAGTCTGCAGTCAGATGGACTTAAGCCAACTATCAAAGGCTGGATCACAGGTAACTCTATCACTCTTAATTAGGATTTTTTTCTCAACGTGTAAAAAATGCACATTAAAGAAAATGTCTAACATGCATCAGAATAGAACACAATATAATGTTAAAATCAATGTCACCGTATTTCATGACCTTTATTAGAAAATGAAATATTTTGTGCTAAAAGTTCCCTGTGTCCTCTCTTCTAGGTTGTTTCTTTCCTACTGTTCCGGGTTCAGTACTAATTTATGTTTTGATTTTTTCCAATTAGAGTACACATCTCAATATATTTTTATGATATATAGATTTATTTGGGTAAATTCCAGTATTTTTCAGGATATTTTACTCAATTTTTTATGTTCTACCTTTCATTGCATTTCACTCATCATTTCATTGGTCAAAGACATTTAACATAGGGCTTGCCTGCTTTTCTTTTAGTCTTTCACAATGTTAATGCTTAGATCTGTTGCTTCTTATTCTTGCTATTGCAAACAATGATACATCAATATTCTTGGTTTGTCTTTTGTTTGGGGGCAATATACTGTGGTGCTCAGGGCTTAACTTCTGGCTCTGCGCTTAGGCTTCACTCCTGGTAATGCTTGGAGGAAACATGTGGGAAGCTGGGATCAAACCCAGGTTGGCCATGTGCAAAGCAAATGCCCTACCCACTGTAAGTCACTCTGGCCCTGGTACACATCTGTTCTTGAATGTCATGTACATATGCACAAGAATTTCTTTCATTCTATGGTATTAGTTTTACTTTGGGGCTTCACAGAACTGTTCTTAGTGCTTACTCCCACTCTAAGTTTACTTCCGCTGGGGCTTAGAGAGCCCCAGAATATTGAAATTGGATCTGCCTCATGGAGTGCAAGCACTCTACCTGCTGGACTATTTATCTACCATTGGTTGGCAACTCGCGGCTCGAGTTGCTAGCAACTCTTTTGAAGCTTTGCTGCTGTTCCAAAAGCAGGGGGGGGTGGGGGCGCGGGGAGCGGTAACATTTAAATATTTTAATTGTTTATTAATTTGAAAAAATACTGTTAAGTAAAAAAGTTATTTTTCTTCAAATTGACAGCTAATGCTATATGTAGTATTATATGTAGTATTAAGAAACAATGTATGCATTGCTATATTAGTTTTTCGTTTCATTTTTTTTTTTAGTGCTATAATTGTTTTAAATG
This sequence comes from Suncus etruscus, assembly GCF_024139225.1. Lineage (NCBI taxonomy): Eukaryota > Metazoa > Chordata > Mammalia > Eulipotyphla > Soricidae > Suncus > Suncus etruscus. The sequence continues at coordinate 15,988,760 of NC_064862.1, forward strand.
TTGCAATGGTTTTGTGGCTCCCAGGATTTTTTTTCCTTTCGGAAACGAGTCCATGTGGCTCTTTATGTCTTAAAGGTTGCAGACCCCTGAGAGCCCTTGTTCTAAGGTTTGTGTGTTCTATGGCTTGCTGTCAATTTTCTACAACTCCAATATACTTTTCTTTCTGTGTATTAGCTGAATACTGTTAACAGGAAACAATGGGAAGGCAGATAGCATTCCATGTTAGTACTGTGAGAAACCACAACTACATTTGTTGGTTTAATTACTGTTAAATGTAGTTTATAACTTCCATATATTTGTCCAGTCTTATGTTACAGAATATCTGTAACAAAGAAAATTTTATCATATAAAATGTAACAATGTACTTATTAATAGAATAGCAATTTTAATGTACTGATTAGCACAATTATTTTAAGATCTTTGTAATAAGTATCGAATAGTATATTTTAATTTTTTGCTTTGATTTACTTATTTGTTTACTTATTCTTTAGAGCTGTACCCCAGTCAGGGCTTACTCCTGGGTTTGCACTCAGGAGTCACTACAGGTGGGTTTGGTGGTTCACATGGCATATGGATTTCCAGCAATCAAAGCTGGGTTGACCAAATGCGAGGCAAATGCCCTAACTGCTGTACTCTGGACCCCAAATTATGACTTCTTTTATTGATAAAAATCATAGCTATTGCTAACAGCAATGCATTTATTCTTCTGAATTGACAAATGAATTATTAAAAGCAATATTGATTCCAAATATGCTATTTTTTTAAACCATCCGTATTTGTCCTGAAATTTAACCATACACCCCACGAGACTAGCAAGTTATACTTCCATAGGATATATAACTTATGGGTCACAGGGAATTAAGTTTAAGGTTAGAACAAAATGCCAATTCTTTTCGCTTTAAGTGTTTTAGTATTTCCTTATTTGTACACTGCGATCCCCAGAAACTACTGTGGAGGCTTCTATAGAAACTTAGTAAATGCTGGAGATAATTTTTATTTATCTCCAAAGAATATTTTTATTTTCGAAGCTGCTCCTTCCATTAAATGAATGAACCATAGTTTCTTTGCTCCTTTGTTATTACCAATATTTAATTTTCTGGAAATTTGAAAACAGGACAGAACCGTGTATATGAAAGATTATTTTTAATAGGTTCACACATAGACCATCAATAGTAGGAAGTATCTGGCAAAAATTTTTGTTTCTACTAACTGTTCTCCTTTTCACTTTTATGCCTTTTAAGAATACTTTTAATTTCTCAAAAACATAGAAACACACAAAAATACAGTGAAGCACATACTAAATGTCTATCACGTCTTATTGTTCTTTTTAAATTTTAGCAATGAAAATAATTTAATTGACCACAGAGACAGTACAATGGGCAAGATTCTCCTTGTACATGCTGCCAACCTCAGTTTGATCATTGGCACCACATATGACTTCTGAGCACCACAAGAAGTGATCCCTGCACACAGAGCCCAGAATGATCCCTGAGCACTGCTAGGTGTGATCCACTCCTTCTCTCACCCAAAATTGCTTAATCAGGACCTGAAATGTAGCTTTAAAAAGCAGAGTACATGCTTTGCATCCAAAAAGCACCATGTTCAGTGTCTATATTGAACCACTTTCCTTCCCATCCAAGTATGACCACATGTAGTACTCACAGAATTCCATAACTGTCTGGCTTAGTCAGCACCAGATCTTCAAGCATCCCGTTAGGATTGTTATTACTAAAAAAAAAATAATGTATAGTTGAGTATATTCTCGCTATTTCTAGGCCCCCAACAATTTCTGAGAAGGCTCTTATAGAAAGGAACTAAAAAAATATTGACTCTACTAGTTATTCCTAAAATGTATCTTTATTTCTGAAGCTGCTGCTTCTCTTATTGGAATGAACCTAATTTATTTCCATCAACCTTTGTAAATAGTCTAAGAGGGTTCAGAGAAATATTGAGTTTGCATCTCACACAAATGGCTTAAGATTCATCAAAGAGCAGAGGCTAGTAAATGGAAAAGTTTATAAAGGTATTACACACTTTAATCTTTTAAAGTGTTTTGCAATTTTAAATGATTGCACACTCGTGTCTTTGTTTTCATATTTGATTTTTTTGGTCCATATCAGCTGTACTCAGAACTTACTCCTACTCCTGTGCTCAAGATTAACATTTGTGGTAATGAAGTTTAGACCCAATTTCAGCTGCATTAAAAAATTACTCATTACATTATCTCTGGCCTGACAGAGGTAGTTTTAGAGTCAAATATTACCAACAAGATAATCATAAATATAGTCAATGTATCTTACTCTCCTCAGTCCTTGGAAGACCTTCCTCTCCAATGTCACTTCTATTTTCTTTGTGTCTTACAATAACTATCTCTCTATTTTGAAATAGTTGGCCTGATGAAGATAAAGGTATTGATTTTATCTGGTATTGCTTCTTCCTTAGTATGATATGTAAAAATGCTTGGCACATAGTAGCCATCAATGTATGCTACTACATAGGACTAAATTTTATGGTTCCTGATATAACAAGTGAGGTATAATTTATTGACTTCTTTTATGCAAGAGAAGAATTTGGTATCTCTGTACTCAACCATGGAGCACAGAAGAAAATGAAGCTATGACTATTTTTAAATTTTATGTTATTGTTGAATTCATTTATTCTAGATTATATTAGAATATTTCCATTAGTCAAAAATAACCTTTTCTCCTAAAGTATGGTACATTTTCCCTTTTTTGACTTTTAAATGAATTTTTAATGTAGATTGATATAAAGAAAAAGAAATGAAAATAGAAAAAAATTATTTTAAACATGCCTTCATTCATTGCTGAGTCATATGAAATTTCAGCGTCTTTCATTTCTTGTTTCTTTCTTTTCTTTTTCTTTCTTTCTTTCTTTCTTTTTTTTTTTTTTTTTGCTTCATGAAGACTTGCCTTCTCCTGGCTCTGTGTTCAGGGACCACTCCTGACAGTGCTCAGGGGACCATATGGATGCCAGGGATTGAACATGCATTAGCCTCATGTAAGACAAGTGCCCTATCTGCTGTGTTATTGTTCTGGCTCTCTGCCTATTTCCTAAACACAGAATTTTAATGTTATGGCTTAAAAAATGATTTTCTTATTTTATGTTTTATTAGGTATTTGCAGAAATCTATTTCTTTAGTTCTTAAATAATAATTTCTTGTATAAAACTTGGTGTTTTAGATAACTAATATTTTGGTGAATTTGTAGTTTCCTAATTCTTTCCTTTGCATTCACAGAGTGCTTTCACCTCACAAGTTGTACTTGGAAAAGGTAAATCGATAATCTTATGATATATTTTCTATAGATATCAAAATACAAACAGGTGTTTGCTTATTGTCAGAGTTTAGCTCTTTTCTTTAGCTCAACAAATCTATTCAGAGTCTCCTCTGATCTTTACTCAAATCTGTTCTGAGTCAGTAAAATCAGATAATTCTTTCTAAATTCAAGCATAAAATCAATATAAATATAGCTTAATAGTAGAGTTTGCATATATGGGGTAATATTTTTATCTCCTAAACTAAGAGGCAAAGAAAGATTAACTTGCTTAATGGCCCTTGATTAATATTTATGTATTTTGTACATGAACATTGTGGTCAAGCATTAAAAGCATTGAAAATTTCACAATTTTTTAATTAAAAACTTGGACAAGTTTTGGTGTTATTCCATATAATTATCTATGATGTTTTGCTCAAGATGTCTGTAAAATTTTATTGATTTCAGAATCATTGACTATGTGAATAAGTGGCTTACCTGAGATTTATTTAATTCATTTATAGCTCTTCTAAGCCATTCCTTATTCTATCAAAGTATTTATCTATATATCTTCTATAATAATAATTTTAAGTATAATTCAGATAAATATTTCTTATTTGGGGACCATGTGATCCCTTGTGTGGGTGGCCCCACGACATTCTAAGGAAGTCACAGGTAAATTTCATGTAGATAAAGAAGGGAAGATGTCATGAGACATGAATAAAGAAAAGATATGAGCCACATGAAGAAAACAAGCTCCAGAATGAGCCACACTTGGATAAAACTGAGAAACAAAGATCTAGATTCTAACTTCATGATGGCTGAAAATGTGAGATCACATTCATGGAGTGATTTTGAAATTTCTAACAACTCTAATATCTATTAAAGTTAAGACTGACTTGATTTGAATATATAAAATGTGTCAGTTTAAAATTCCATTATTTGAAGCTTGCACATCAATGATTACCTCAATAAACATTTTCTCAAATAAAATCTATGATAGGAAGACTGTGACTTCTCATTTTCCTCGTCTTAATAGAATGGCTTAATGACAGAGCTGTGTTTAATATCTTTGTATTCTTTGGACAGAGGAACAAGTAGACTTTAGTTCTATTGAAGTTGGCCATCTAAATGAAACAGTTGGCTTGGAAAGAGAATTGATCAGTCAGACAACAGCAACGCAGGAAAAATCTCAGGAGGATCTTCTAGCAGTAAATGCAGCTATTTCTAAAGAAATATGGTTAGATTTTGAAGACTTGGGTATATGCTTTCAGTAAGTATGTATTGCGTAGATTTATTTTAGCTGTAAAAATTATTAGTTTGTAGCAATTATTTGAGTGTTAAAGCAATATAAATCTCCCCAAAATGTAAAAAAATGAAAGTCCTAATAAAAAAGTAATAGTTTTTTGCAGAGAACATTATAAAGTCACAATTGTCTAAGATCAGATTCAGCTTCTCATAAAATTTTATTATTGGATAAGGTGAAGATATTTATTTACTGAGACAGATCATTTTGTTCTTTTGTAACAATTGATTTGTTGTCATTTGTAATTTTTATTGGAGTATAATTGAAAATAAGATTGTATGCTATTTGCAATACACATAATGGTGAATTAATAACTAACACTGTGAATGATTCCACCCATGGAATTAATATACCTTCATTTAAGATTAATTTACCCTGCAAGGTTTTGGTCAGAACATTTTAGCAATACATTCTTAGGGGATGTACAATGTAGTGTATAAACACAACACTTATATAATTATATACAATTATAAAAACTTATATACAATAATAATAATAATAATAATAAAAATAACCTCATACAGAGACAGATTCATCAGTAGGAGTCAGATGGGGTGTGGTGGGGGATATGGTGGAGAGAAGTGGACATGGGTGAAGAGGTTAGTGTTGAAATATTGTATACTTATATATACTTATATACAATTATAAACTCTGCATTATGTATGAAGCCTTTATAAACCCTAAAATTATAAACACTGCATTATGTATGAAACCTTAATAATCTTACAACAGAAAGACTACTCTGCCAATCTCTTCCTATTTCTCCTATTTCCAAGTATTTGATAATGACTCTCTAAATAATTCTTATTACTGTTGTTGTTGTTGTTATTGTTGTTATGTAGAAGGGGAGTTATTTTTCTCAAGCGTGTTTAGGAGGCCTGGTCACTCCTTCCAATAATTCTCAGCCAAATGGGACAGCACTTCAACACAAGGTCCAGGATGCACTACTGCTTGGGTATTTTATTTTCAGGGACTACCTGGAACACCGGTCAGTGTATAGGAGATCACTTAGATTGTGGTATGTGTGTGTTCATGTGTGTGTTTGTGTGTGTGTGGTGATGCAGAGGTATTGGTGGTTGGGGCCTTGTGGTACGGCATATTAAATCAGGGTTTTCTACATGTAAGCAAATGCCTTATCTCTTGTGTTGTCTCTCCAGCCTGTTACTATTATTTTATTGATTTCTTTTTATCTGTTAATTTCGGTTATTCAAGTCTGTGTTTCAGACACTTTTTCAACACCAACCTATTCACCCATGTCCACTCCTCTCCACTAGATCTTCTACCTTCACTCTGTCTGACTCCTACTGATGAATCTGCCTATTATTATTATTATTTTATTATTATTATTACTTTTGTCACTATGGTTTACTGTACAGTTACTGATAGGGTTTCATGCATAAGATTCACCACTATTCAGCTCCCTCTCCTTCTTCCGGTTGAACACTTTCCTCCATCCAATAGTGTTGTAACTTCTTTATTGTCCTATACCTCTACCCTGAAATCCCCAATGAGTGGCTTGCTTCCTAGTGAAGACCAACTCTCTTGTTCTTTCTTTCCATTGCCTTTAGAAATTCATTATTACACCATTATGATTATTTAAACCCTATTTATGAGAAATTATTCTGTATTGGTCTTTTTCTCTATAACTTTATTCTTTATGTTGCTCTCCAGGTCCATTCGTGTAGCAGCAAATTGTATAATTTTGACTTTTCTTGTAGCCTAGTAATATTCTATTTGTATATATTCCATATATTCTTTCTCTAGTCATCTATTCTTGGATAATTGAGTTCTTTCCTGATTTTGGCTATTGTAAACAGTGCTACAAGAAACATAAGGATACAAATGTCTTTTCTCCATTTTGTTTTTGGACTGTGGGGTATATTGCAAGAAGTAAAATTGCTACATCAAATAGAAGTTAAATTCCTGGTATTTTTTTAGGAATGTTCATATTGTTTTCCAGAAAGACTGGATCAGTTGGCATTACTACCAGTAGTGAATGAGGGTCTCTTTTTACCTTGCATCCATGCCAACACATTTTTTTTTAGTTTATATTTCATATATATCTACTTTTTACTTATAATTATTTGATTCTACAGAGTTAATGTAGTTTAAATACAATGTCAATAACCTGCTATAAATAATACTTTTCAGGAATATCTATATTTTCCATCGACCAACCTCATATTATTTTAACTTCCAAAAATCAGAATTCAAGGTAAGATTATTATATTTTCTCTTTCTTTGCATGTACTTTAATATTGTTATTATCTAGTAAAAAATTCTCATACTTATTATATGTTTCTAAGCTTACATAATGTTTATATTAAAGAATTTTAAGGATAGGGCTGGAGCAGCCAACCTGGGTTTGATCCCTGCATCCCATATTGTCTTCTGAGCAACACCAGGAATGATTCCTGTGAACAATGTCAATAGTTTCCTTTGTGCATCAGTGGGCATGACTCAAAATAAATTTAAAATAATTCTTAGAATCTTCTTCTGATATTCTATTCAGATAGTAAGCAAATTGTGCTGCCTCATATCCACAAGTGTACCATATCTTTTTGGTTATGAGCTATACTCTTATATAAACAGTACTGATACATACTGTTGCATAAACTAAAAATCACATTATGAATAAATTAAGAAGAAATATATATAAATTTACTAATGTGATACTAGATTTTCCTGAATATTATGCAGTTGCTAAAACACACATATTTTCTATTTCATATTTATTACTTTTGCTCATGTTCTGGAATATACCTGGTATTAGTTTCTTTTCATCCTGATTGCCTTCAGATAATTTCAGGCTAAAGTTCAATTATCCTTCAGAATATGGATTAGAACGAATGAATGCCTTTGGCCTTGGGTATCCTCTTTCACTGGACCCCTCTTGACCAATCAGCTCAAGTACCCTTACTAGAATATTTCAGTGGCACCTATGATCACCTATACACTTCCATCCAGCTTAACTCTGGAATTTTTTTCATCCAAGTACACCCCCTTGAATTCAGAGTTTTTAGGGCTTTGTTCTTTCATCTACTACCTACTCTAATTTCAATCCTGGTACCAGGTAGAAAGTCAATAAAAAAAAAAAAATCACCGAGAGAGTTAAATCCACTTGGAGGGGAAATTTGAAGGAAAAGCTATGAATCTTCTAGGACACGAAACTATACTGAGACTTGCATGTTTTCCTCTCTTTGAACAATGTCCTACATGATCTCATGGACTCTCCTGCATGTCCAAAGAACAGGGTGCAGAGTTGAGGGAAGTATAGACTCTTGTGTTGATTTTTTCTATTGCTCTTGGGGTGGATGAAAATGCAGACAGAGAAACTGTGGAGCATTCCTGTCTTGTTACTTGTTCAGAAAGTAAGAATCAGGTCTGCATTGCTCGCAAAAATCTATGCTGGTGAAGGGCTGTGTGATGGAACATTACATGACTGAAACTCAATCATGAACAACTTCATGTCTGCATATCTCATGATTATTCAGTTAAAAAATTGCTTCTACTATAAACTATTGGGGGAAAATGACCCAGCTTCATCTTGGAGTCTGTGAAGACACACAGAAGAAAGCTTTGACTTTATCAGCTAGGAAATTTGAATTTAGAGTATGATACAGAATAATCAAACAAACATATTTCCAGATTCATATAGAAAATCAGTACAATTACAGTCCTATACAAGCTTGCTCTGTGGCCATAATGAACTAGATTCTTTATTACATGAATCCTCAGGGAAAACCATGTGAGGAAATAATTATTGCTATTTTCAGGAAAGAAGTATGCCTTAGTTTGAGATTTGGTAAATTACCCAGAATTAACTGGGTAGCAGAAGAGCTGAAGACCTTGGGCATTTCTCATTGAATACAACTTCAGAGAAACACAATGGTGTCTTTGGAGCCAGACTACCTGGGTTGAAGTCCTAGTTTTCTGGGTTGGGGATCTTTGCCTGTTCTATTTACCTGTAAAGTGACAGAAATAAGTGACCAGTATTGTTGGTTGGGAAATAAGTGATATCACATATAGAAGATGCTTAGAAAACCTTAACTTAAAAAGTGAATATACCAGATGGCTGTCTTTATTATTACCAAAATAAATCTGTCAGAGTGCCCATTTAAATTACAGCCTGAATGTATGTAAAGTGGTTAGTTGTTCTCTATCCCATTCTTACTTTTATAAAGTGATAGTAGAAAGCTATTTTTTTTCTTTAAAATAATCCAAGCTTTTGGCAGGAGTAAGTACAATGCTAAGGTGCTTGCCTTGCTTGAGACTTATCTGGATTTTATAACTGGCATTCTATACAGGCTCCCCCAATCCGGAGTTCTCTAAGGTGATCCCTGAGTGCAAAGCATAAATCACCTGAGCACTGCCAGGTGTTGCTCCAAAACAAAACAAAACAAGACAAAAATAGCAACAAAACACCCAAAGATTCCAAGTTTAGCAAAATAAAATGAAAAAAAATTTATATGGATGCCTCTTATTTCTCTTGATATTTTCGGGTGTGTGTATGGTAGAGTTAGGGGCACCAGATAAAGGACAGCATTGGGCATGTTGTTCTTAGCGCTTGGTAAGGCTCCTAGTGGTTCTGAGAGATTGTATGTAATTATTTGGGTTCCCTCAGAGTTTGGCCTGAAGATGTAGAAAGAAGGAGTCAAGGGTCTGTGTCATACCCCTATAAAATGCCCAATAAGCATTTCCATTTTCTGCCAAAGTTACCCTAGGATGCTTCTACAAAACAGATCCTTTTAAATCCTCTTAGCTGTGCACTTGGGCCCAATCTTTTTCTCTCCTCTACCTTTCCGTAACAAGCAAAATTCTCTTCTCCGTTTGTGAAAAACAGCTTTGATTCCCTTTTATATGGTATCAGTCCTCTTCATTCCTGCAGAACTACCTTATATTCCTTCTGTAGGCCTTTAGCTGATTGAAACTATTCTCTCAATGTCTGTCAAATACCAACTGTGAGTCCAGTAAAAAAAAAAAAAAAAAAACGAGACAGCAATTTCTCTGCAAATCTTGGACTTTGTATTGTTGAAAACGGCATCGTAGGATAACACTAATTTAAGAGTTTTAGTCTGATTCGTTGCAGTTCTCAGATGAGCGTGTGTTCTACTATTTATATGTGGATAGTCTAAAGCCTATTGAATTGCTGGTCAGCTACTCTGCCTTGGTGCGTTGGGGAGAATCTGGAGGTAAGAGCAAAACAACTATAGCCTCAGTGTAAGTATTCATCGACCTTTTTCTCATCTTTCTTTCTTGTCAACAGGCTAATTAATATTGATTAAAATCCCCACTGTGCCCAATCTGTGGTTGCTTATGAGCATCTTATTTTAATAGAGCAAGACAAGAAAAAAATACTAGTTAGCACCCATTTTACTGAGAAGCACAAATTTTGAAAAGACCTTTCAAGTTCTGCTAACATGTCCCTCTTCCATGCATTCTTCCACTCTCATTTTTATAATTATTTCAGTCTCTCTCTCTTGCTCTCACTCTAACATAAACATATTATCACTAATTTTAATTGATGTCATTACTGTGTTTTCATGAGGAGAAATAAATAATAAGAAATGGCTTGACTTATCTTTTCTATAATGAAGTCTTCCAACTTAATTAGCTCTGACTTTCACTCTAAAGGAATGATTGTTTCTAGTTCTCTCTGAAGCACTTTGAAAATGCATGCTCATAACACTATTTTTTAATTCTTTAATCTGTTTTGTTAAAAGATAAATCAGAATCCATTAAAATATTTTTCAGTTAATATTTTCTTAATGCTTAAATTGAATATTAAATCAATCTTAAGGGCAGAATCTTAATTCCTACCAAAATATAACTAATATTTATGAACAGTTATGGACACTAAAGACATGAGTACATGACCTAAATTTCAGCAGAGTTGACTTAGTATGTCTAAGTAAATAGCCAAAAGATCATAAGAGAGACCTTGTTTACATGTTACATTCTGGATGCAGAAGCCATGTTGTGGCCCAGTATACTTGTCTTGAGTGTTTGGAAATAAAATGGAAATACATTTTTGTCTCCTGCTATTAATGAGTAGCAATTTTCTTTGTTTATTTTAGCATTAAAATTATAAAAACATTTTAATAAGGTATCTTTCTGTGCTATTTTAGTTAAGCATTTTCATTCTTGTAGAAAAATATCTTATTTTTTCAGATGTGTGTGTTTTTTTGTCTTTGAAAATTGCACCTCAAATGCTTTTGTAATTGCTACTATAGATGTTAAAGGAATGATGTACCACATGAGATATATCTATTTATTCTCTTCTTACTCACTTTCCCATCCCTCACTTCAGATGAGAAAATATTACTAGTTGGAAAATAAGATATGGAGGAAAATCTGGATTCTATATGAGTATTCTTTTCTATGTTTATTGATACCAGATTAAAAATCTTATTGATGTTGATGTTAATATTATCACAATGATACTTAAGCATGTTTTATGTTTTATTTTTCCTAAAGCTATATGTAAAGATAGCTCTCCCATAGAGCCTGGACTACTTTGGGCTGAGACGGTTAATTGGAAATCAGTACAACCAGGCAACCTGGTTCTGAAGATTCATACATATGCAACCAAGGCTGCTATGATTCACTTGCCTAGTGGGTATGAAGTGGTTTTATTTTTTCATATTATGAGTTATTAACTGTTGACAGTTAAGTGAAAATAATATGGAAGCTAAAGTACACAAGGATATGGTATATATTGAATTTTGGGAGATCGATGACTGGTAATTTCTTTAGTAAATAATATGATTTTAAATGGTTTCACCTCAACATGTCTAAAATGTATTTGTTAAAATATTTCTTTTTTTAATAAATCTTTCTTAGCAAAAAACTGAATGTATTTAATACAAAATTGATACACATATCACTTCACCTCCTAGGCTGTAGTTTATCTGTGGTGTGTTTTCATAAATAATTTTTTTAAAGTTGATTAAATATAAGCATACTTTCTTCCAAATATATAATAGAACCATAAACTGAGAAGTCTTAGGGTTTGGAGGAAGAGCTTGCTGCTATATCAGTACTATAATCATAAAGTAATAATATCAACATTAAATTGCAAAGTATGATCCTTCCAGAGACACTGATTTGGAAGGAAATCTAGAATTCAGAAGTTTACTTGATTTTGTTAATAAGATGCTCAAAATATCTCATTATTTCAGAGGAACTAAATAAATACTTTTGTCAGATTTAAAAAATATTGCTAACTGTGAGTACTGGAAAGCTCTGACTTTATTCACAGAAAGTTAAGCTTACTCTGTACTCAGGGATTACCATTGGTGGAACTCAGGTGATCAGATGTGGTTCTAAACCCAGGACAGTGGCATGCAAGGCAAATGCCTTACTCACTGCAATATCTTTATAGTCCCTAAATACTTCAATATTTCTCACAGATCTTTTAGAAACCCTTGAATAGAAATGCTCTCTCACTAATCATTACTCTCTTTGAGTACTTATTCGTTCCAGGGATCCTCAAACTTTTTAAACAGGGGGCCAGTTCACTGTCTCTCAGACCATTGGAGGGTCTGACTATAGTAAAAACAAAACTTATGAATGAATTCTTATGCACACTGCATATATCTTATTTTGCAATGAAGAAACAAAACAGATACAAATACAATATGTGGCCTGCGGGCCATAGTTTGAGGACCACTGGTTGAGACCAACCAAGAACAGGAATCAAGAATCTTCCATTTTTTACATTTCTTCCCATAGAACTTAACCCAACAGCACCTAGGTTTTGAGCATACTTCTCAGTGTTACTGAAGGCAAGTTCGATCTCTGCTTTCAAAGTTGGTACACTCTAATAGGGAAATTGCAGATAACATACCTGGATCATCAATTGTGAGAAAAATATTATGAAATATGCACAGCCCTGACTCAGTGTGGACCTTTATCTGGTCAGGATCTCTGCTGCCACCAGGAAGATTAGGAGGATCAGGACAAATCCTCCAAAACACATCTGCAGAGTTCATCATTAACATTTGCAAGAAGGTTGTTGTGAAGCATCATGTTTTCTGTCCAACAGAATTAGTTAAATGTATGTCCCTCTTTAGAAGAGTTTTTATTTCCATATTAAAAATATCCAAAGGTCTTTATCCCAGGTGTATTCTCTGAAGAATACACTCTTACTAATTCTTGACACTTAACACAAAGACTGAAGAAATGAACAGGCACTTGGCACAAAAATAACCTTGGTCCTCACATTTTATCTGTTTTGTTTAGGAGGCATTTTCTGCTGCTCACTTCATGTGCCTTCGTAGGTCATGCCTTACACTTCGCAAGCATGGTAAATTTTGTGGTTGGGGATGAAGATACCGTACTGCCCAACTTTGAACTGGTAAATGTATTAGCACCTGGCATTCTTTCTTCTGCCTGATTTTCTTTTTTTATTAATGTATTTATTTATATAATTTGATGATTACAAACATGATTACAAATGATTACATGATTACAGATCATGATCACATGATTGTAGTTGGGTTTCAGTCATATAAAGAACATTCCCCCCCTTCACCAATATAACATTCCCATCACCAATGCCCCAAATCTCCCACCTCCCTACGTCCCCACCTACATTTGAGACAGGCTTTCTACTTCCCTCATTTATTCACATTGTTATGTTAGTTGTCAGTGTAGTTATTTCTCTAAACTGTACTCATCACTCTTTGTGGTGAGCTTCATATCATGAGCTGGACCTTCCAGCCCTCATCTCTATTGTCTCTGAGAATTATTAAAAAATATCTTATTTTTTTTAAAACCTATAGATGATAAAATATTATTCTTATTATGTACCCATTTTCTTTTAACTTTCAAGACAATTGGATGTATTCTGCAAGGAATTTCTTAAATAGGTCATGTATATGCTAAGGCATCTAACATCACTTCTCTTTTCAAAAAATAAAGAAAAATAATTTTAATCTTTTTCAAATAGTAGCCTGGATCTCTTCTATTTTGAATCAACTGTTTCACAATTATTAATAACTCAAATATTGGTTGCTTGGAAGTTTGGAAGAGTCAGCACATTTTAATATAGCTTCAAACATGGTATCATTAGTTACTTTTATGCTTTTCTGGCTTAAGAGATTATGGGTATGTGTCTTCGGGATCCAGGGAGAAAGGGTGTATGGAAAGCTCTCAACTTCTCTCTCCTATTTCTTTTCTTGCCCTTTCTTCTCTTTTTTCTTTTTTCTTTTTTTTTTGGAGGGGGGCACACACATTGGTGTTCAGGGGTTACTCCTGGCTATGTGCTGAGAAAAGGCTCCTGGCTTTGGGTGGGGGCATATGGGACACCTGGGGATAGAACTAAGGTGCGTTCTAGGCTAGCGTTTGCCCCCTGGCCTACGCTCAGAAATCGCTCCTGGCAGGCTCAGGAACCATATTGGATGTCGGGATTCGAACCACTGTCCTGTACGCAAGGCAAACGGCTTACCTCTATGCTATTCCTCCTGCCCTTCTTGCCCTTTTTTACAGAATCCTTTCTACTCTCATTTTATGGGTCTGAAATAAAACATGAAGTAAATGATATAATGTCATTTCTGAGGTCCTAAATTGGCTTTAGATGTACTCTAAAGATGACCTCTTCAGTTATGTATTTGGGAATCCATTTGCTTTTGAAAGAAAACTCCTTTTTCTTTCTTTCTTTCTTCCTTCCTTCCTTCCTTCCTTCCTTCCTTCCTTCCTTCCTTCCTTCCTTCCTTCCTTCCTTCCTTCCTTCCTTCCTTCCTTCCTTCCTTCCTTCCTTCCTTCCTTCTTTCCTTCCTTCCTTCTTTCCTTCCTTCTTTCTTTCTTTCTTTCTTTCTTTCTTTCTTTCTTTCTTTCTTTCTTTCTTTCTTTCTTTCTTTCTTTCTTTCTTTCTTTCTTTCTTTCTTTCTTTCTTTCTTTCTTTCTTTCTTTCTTTCTTTCTTTCTTTCTTTCTTTCTTTCTTTCTTTCTTTCTTTCTTTCTTTCTTTCTTTCTTTCTTTCTTCTTTCATTCTCCTTTTCTTTTATTCTTCACATTTGAGAATTTCAGGATTTAGTCTGTCTGTCTACATATATTCTTCATCTCAGTTCTTAAACATTATTTTTCAATATATCTGAATCTATATTCCATCAAAATTGATTGGATTAATAATTTGGGAGGTTCAATAGATTAGTACAACTTAAAATTTGAAAACTTAATGACACATAACTATAGCAAGGGCTGTGGGCTATGCTTTGTCTTCACAGGAAAGCTGCCGATTTATAGAGCAGGCTTTAAAGATTTTGAAAGCTGTTGGAAATGTGATTACTAATTTCAAAGATAAATATAAACTTCCTCAAGCTCTGAAGGATTTACAGGCATCTCACTACCCTGTGCCCCTCCATGACAAACAATTAACTGCACTTCACTTCAGGGTAAGTAAACATAGGTAAGAAAGTAGGTTCTCAGGAGGATCTCTGCTATTTCAATAGTATTTTTAAATTGAGATTCTCCAAATAAAGTCCTATATATCATACACATCAGTATTAGTATGCTTTGCTTTTCCTTAATAATAAAAGATGATAAGTATAATCAAGGTAAGACTAGGTAATTTTCTTCTTTGGAGAAGTGTCTATTCATATTTTTAAATAATTTTTATTGTGACCAATGTGGGCTACAAATCTTTCACAGTTATATTTAAGACACAAAGTAACAATGAATTAGGACTATTCCCACCACCAGTGTTGTCCTCCCTCTACCTCTGTTCTCAGTATGCATCCCCTACCACCCCCCTGTGCCCCTGAACTGTTAGTGTAGCAGATCCCCTTTTATATAGCTTATTGTAGACTGGGTATAGCTTCTGTTGTTGTCATTGACTTTGGATTTAATGTTTAGGCCTGATCTTTTTTATTTTCACTCAGTGTTCATGTGACTGATTGTTCCTAGTATTATCCACTTTTTTTTTCTCTAAATTTGTGAGCCATACTAAATGAATCAAGTTTTGTGGTTTTATTGGGAGAGAAAAAAGAAAAAAAAGAAGGCTGGAAGGAGCCCCTATAAAAGGTATAAATATCAATTTAAAAGAAAGAGAAAAAAGAAAAAACAAAACAAAATAAGCAACGACAAAAAATAACCCAGCAGCAACAAATAAAGCAACAACAAAACAACAATAGGAGAGAGGAAAAAAAAGGAAGGATGACTGGAGTGGCAAGGTTTTGTGGGTTATTTTTGTTTTGTTTTTAGGTATTTTTTTTGTTTGTTTGCGTAGGCACAATAAGTATTGGAGAAATTTGAAAGGGAATTCCCTTGGCCTAAGAGATACAGGGTTTTTTCACCTTGAAGCATACTGTCATGGGAACTACTACAGGCTTTGGGCATGCTCATTGTCAAACCACAAGGTCTTTTTATGGTTCCAGGAAACATTTTTGCTCAGTTGTGGATGACAAAATTATTCCTCTGTAATTTGAGATCTTGGTATATGCACAGGTTATAAGATGAAGTCTAGGATAAAGTTTTTCTTTCCACAAGTTCTGCTCAGCCATGGCTGTCAAAGTCCGACCTAAGGAATTAGAGATTTTGGTTTTTATACGAATCCTAGGCAAAAACCTAGGCTAAGGTTTTTCTTATTGGTCCCAGAAAAAGTTCTGTTCAGTCACAGTTGCTAAAGTTCGTTTTCTGTAATTAGTGGTCTTTGTTTTTGCATAGATCAAAGGTCTGTCGGCAAGTGTTCTGATTTCATCTACTATTAGGTGGTGAGGTAGGGCAACCTACTTTTAGATCAAGTTGCTTTCTTGTCATCAGAGTGTTGTATCAACCAGGTGCGAGTTGGTGCCAGAGTGGTATTAGGAATTCTCCAGGAATATTTTTCTAGAGCTATTGCAGAGATCTGTGTTGGATCTACATTTGGGATCTGGAGTTCATGGTTGGACAGTTGCTGTCTGATACCTAGAGTCTAAGTTGACTCCCCATGACAAATGTTCAGGGTGGAAGGCACCCCTGTATTATAAAATTTATGGGTTCATATCCCTAGTAGATAAGAGCTTGTGTTCTATACATAAGATTTCCCCTTTTAAGTATGCACCATTTACTTTTGCTTTTTTATTTTTTATTTATACTTATATATAAAATCTTAATTTAAGCACTATGATTACAAGCATGATTGTAGTTGGGTTTCAGTAATAAACAGAACACCTCCCTTCATTAGTGCAACAGTTCCACCACCAATGCCCCTCTCACACCTTCCCAGGTATTCAAAAATCTTTATTGAGGTTAATGAAAAAATGTCATGTTAAATATTACATATTTTCATATTAAATATTTTTTAATATTTTTTGTTTCTTACTCTTTTCTATAGTTAAAAGTTTAGATTACTTGCAATTATTTTCTAAAGAGATATGATATATATTTTTTATTTTAACTGTTTATTTTTAATACTTTATTTCAGCACCATAGTTGGTTTTTTAAATATGTAATTTACTTTATCATAGCAAAAGGTTTAGTTTTTTATTATTATAATTTTTATTTTTTACTATATTGGCTTACGTATCTTTCACAGTAGTATTTTAGGTACATATTAACATTGAATCAGGGAATTCCCATCACCAAATTTGCCCTCCCTCCTCCCCCGTTCCCATCTCCATCCCATAACCCCTACCCTCACACACACACACCCCGGGCTGCTAGAATAAGTGGTCCCCTCTGTGTCTAGCTTAATACTTAGTGATCATATATCTGGTTGGTCCTGGTACCCTCCCTTATTTCCCCCTCTGTTTGAGAGGTGGAACTAGATAGTTCAAGTTATGTGGTTTTGTTTGAAGAAAGAAAAAGCAATAAAGTGAGGTAAAAATCAAATAAGCTTAAAATGGATTAAGTCGAGGCTCTCAACCTCAGTTTGAGAGAGGACAGAAAAAAAGGAATCGAAATACCACAACAATACAGAAAGAAATATCGAATATAATATCCAGTGAGCACTTCAGCACTAAAGACAAGCACCACTTAATAGTCTTAATCCTGAAATAAAACCATGTCAGAGCACAAAAAGAAAAAGATAAAATAACATAAAATAAGATTGGAGATATCAACTTCAATATCTACACCAAAACAAAGAAGTCAAAAAGGATAAAAAATAAAAATAAATATATAGATAGATAGATAGATAGATAAAAAAAACTACTTTGTGCCTCCCCCCCACCCTGGTTTTTTTTTCATGCATAGGCATAGTAAAAATTGGGGGCATTAGAGAGGGAATTCCCTTGGCCTAGGAGATACAGGGTCTCTCCACCCTTGAAGTATAGTGTTATGGGATTGACTGTAGACTCCTTGTCTGTTCATTTACTCTCCCCTTGGTGCTTTTATGGTGTATGGAAGACTTCTGCTTCATCATAGGGGATAAAATCAGACCTCTGTATCTAGAGATCTTGGTACCTGCACAGGTCAAGGAGTGGAGCTTATGATGAAGCCTTTCTTTGTGGTTCTAGGAGTTCTGTTCCTTTCATATCGTTTCAATCCGTCTTCTGTAGTTGGTGCTCATAATCATTGCACTGCTCCTAGGATGGAGCCAGAGATATAGTCTTTCATTATGTTTCCAGAAGATCCATTCAGTTGCAATTGTCTCAGTCAGATTTCTGGCATCATAGATCTTGTTTGTTGTACAGATTGTAGACCAAAACGTCGGCTGGAACTTTGTTGTTGGTCTCAGGATGCGTACTGTCCAGTCATGGTTGTAATGATCAGTCATCTGTAGATAGCAATCTTGGCTTTTGAACAACTCAAGGGGTGACAAGTCTTCTGATTTTGTCTTATCATTGGCTGGTGAGGTAGGACAACATGCTCTTAGATCAAGTTGTTCCCATTTCCTCGTTCTCAGGATATCATTTTAGAAATGGCACATGTTGGTGTCAGAGCAGTATTAAGGGTGCCCCGGAAGGGATTTGGTTCCAGGAGCTATTGTGGAGAACTGTGTCATTTCTATGTCTGGAATCCTGGAGTCAAGGCTGGACGGTCGGTGTCTAATTCCCTGGGGTCTAAGTTGGGTCCACATGAACATGTGATCAAGGTGGGAGATGTCCCTGTGTTGTAAAAAAGAGTTCCTATCCCTAGTAGATAAGCTTGTTTATGTAGGTGAGATTTTCTTCCTTTTTTTAGTATGCCTTTGCAGAACAAAGCGGTGCTACATTATATTTCTGGTACTTTTGGGGGTGGAAAGAGAAGAAAACAGAAATAGGACAAATAATAAAAAAACTATATATATATATATATATATATGCTCACATATATATAAAGAAAAAAGATTTTTCTTAAAAAGTAATTAAAGGAGCAAAGTGATGCAGGAGATTACCTTACACTTAGGGAAAAACAGGTTAAGAGGTAGTGTTATATAGGTCTTATACTTATGATGAAAGTATAGGCTTTCCCATTGTCTTTTGAGATTTTCTTGTGGGGTGTGGGCTCCTGGGCTTTTCATCACACACCTTGGGCTTCTTGAGATTTAGCAAAGATTTGATGCAGGGAAATCTTGGGTAGAATTCTCGCAGTGGGAATCCTTTTGGACCTAAGTCCGGTATCAAGCCACAGTCTACATTAGGGAGAGGTGATAAGGAGGACCACATAGCATGAGTCAGTAGGGGTGTTGGTTGTATTTTCTTGCTGGGAATGAGGTGTGGGTTGAGTGGGTGTCTCTTCATTTGGGTGCTGGGTACTGGTTCGTTGGGATAGGAGGCTGGTCTTGTTGCCTAATGGATTAAGAAATGAGGGTAAAGGGTTTAAATAAGGTGGGAAATCGGGGGGTTGGATTGAGGAGTGAGGGGATAGTTGGATCTCTGAAGGGGGAAGGGGTTTGTGTATGGGAGGGTCTATATAGCCTATAGGTATGGGTTGTTTATATTTTAGGTCTGGCTCTCAAGGAGGATTCCTAGCTCTTTGTGCCCTTGCCCACATATACACATATAGAAGTTAGCTTAGGTATATATTGATAAAAAGAGATGGGAAGTGTAAGAGGTAAGCTGAGTACAGAAAGATAGGTAACTATTGTACGTTAAGGTAAAGAAATTTTAGATTTGGATACATATAGGTTTCACATCTCGAGCACTAAACATTGTGTTAGTGTTGTCTATATGGGTGTTTACACTTAGCAGTATTGTCCGCAGCACCTTATATATCAGCTTTCCTTTCCTATAAAGGAAGCAACCCTGTGGTTTTTATTTGACATGGATTGAGTTGATGATAATGAGGAGGAAAGGGTAGAAGAAGAGGGAGGAAAGAAGAGAGAAAAGGAAAAAAAGAGAGTCGTGAGAAGAGAGGAGGAAAAGGCAAGAGAATGTTAGTTTGCTTGAATGTGTTTGATGAGTAGACCCTGTAGTATAAGTCTGTAGGTCATAGTTGCTGCTTCAGTGGTCTGGCTGGTCACGTGCTTCAGGTCCTAAAAGAAAGCATAATCTAGAGATAAAGGGTATGTTAAAGAGTTTTATTAAGACATTTCCATAGTGCAAGATGGAAGTGGTATCTAGTGTGACTGAACACCAAGGTGCCACACTGGGTTGTCCACTCTTTGTATCCAAGAACCCCTATGGACAGAAAAACTGAGAGGTTATTTTAAATATAGTAAGGTTAATGCATTCAAACATTGTTTTGAAATGTTTCCATTGGATTCAGTAATTTCCCATCGCAATCTTTACCTGTGATCCTGTAAGATCCCTAATAAGTTATTTTGGGCCTTTGTAGTAAAAGGCTGATTACCAGTACGTTCCTGTTCTCTCTATGCTGTTGATTCTGCTGTTGCTGATTTTATGGTATATTGTATTGTCAGGCTTTGTGTTGTTTCTCCTCCCTTTGTTTTGGGAACTACTCCCCATTTTATGTTGATTATTACAGTGTTTGGGGTTACTACCCTATTAAACCCTGTTATATGATCATTGAGTATTGGTTGTATATATAGTATATATTCTAGGTACTTCAGAATAGTGCTATCATTCTGTGTTTATCTTTCATCTTCTGGCTTACTTCATTTAACATAATATTTTCTAGATCCATTCACGTTGCTGCAAAGTCCATGATTGTATCATTTCTAACTGCCATTGCATATATATACCACATCTTAATGATCCACTCATCTGTTGTTGGACATCGAGGTTGGTTCTAAGACTTGACTATAATACTGAGTGCTGTGATAAATAGTGGGGTGCACACATACTTTGGGATGAATATCCTTCCAACTTTGGAGGTAGATACTTAGGAGAGCAATTGCTGGGTCAAATGGCAGCTCAATTCTGAGTTCCTTGAGAACACTCCAACCTGTTTTCCATAGGGGTTGGACTAGGGACATTCCCAAAAGCAGTGGATGAGAGTTCCTTTCATACCACATCCCTGCCAACATAAATTCTTCCCGTTATTTTTTATGTGAACGATTCTAACTGGTGTAAGGTGATACCTCATTGTTGTCTTGATTTGGATTTCCCTAATGATGAGTGAAGGTGAGCATGTTTTCATGTGTTTGTTGGCCATCTTTAGGTCTTCCTAGAAGAAATGCCTATTTATTTTTACTCCCCATTTTTCTATGGCTTTATTTGGTTTTGGGGGGGTCAGCTTTCTGAGTGCTTTGTATATTCTGGATACCAGCCCTTTATCTGACGTGTTGAGTGCAAAGATTTTTTTCCCATTCTGTTAACTGTCTTCTTGTTTTGAGTTCGGTTTCTTTCTCCATGCAGAAGCTTTTCAGTTTGACGTAGTCCCACTTGTTTAAGTTTGATGCTAAAATTTTTGCCATTGGTGCTCTATCCTCAAAGATGTTTTGATGTATAGGTCTTCAAGTGTTCTGCCTATTTTTCCTCAATAAACTTTATAGATTCAGGTCTGATTTCAAGGTCTTTAATCCATTTTGAGTTGACTTTTGTGTAAGAAGTGAGGTATGGGTCAATTTTCAATTTCCTACAGGTGGTTTTCCAGTTGTACCAACATCATTTGTTGAAGAGACTTTCTTTGCTCCATTTCAAGTTCTTGGTTCTATTGTCAAATATTATTTGACTGTATGTCTGAGTATTTATGTCTGGAAATTTTGTTTTAACCCTTTGGTCTGAGGCTCTGTCTTTGTTCCAGTACCATGTTGTTTTGATCACTGTGGCTTTATAATATAGCCTCAGGTTAGGTAAAGAGATGCCACCCAGCTTCTTTTTATTTCAGTATGTGTTTGGCTATCCCGGGTGTTTTGAGGTTCCAATGAATTTTATAATTGATTGTTATAAGCCTTTAAGGAATGATGTCTGAATATGGATAGGGATTGCATTAAATCTATATAGGAGTTTGAGTAGGATAGTCATTTTGACTATGTTGAATCTACCTACTCATGAGCATGGGATGTTCTTCCATTTCCTTAGATACTCTTTAATTTCTTTTTACAGCGTTTTGAATTTACCCTGGTATAGGTCCTTCACTTCTATTGTAAGGTAGATTCCTAGGTATTTAATATTTGTTGATACTATTTTAAATGAAATTGTATTCTTTTTCTTTTTTTTTTTTTTTTTGGGACACACCCTGTGACGCTCAGGGGTTACTCCTGGCTATGCGCTCAGAAGTTGCTCCTGGCTTCTTGGTGGACCATATGGGACGCCGGGGGATCGAACCACGGTCCGTCCTAGGCTAGCGCAGACAAGGCAGGCACCTTACCTCCAGCGCCACCGCCCAGCCCCGAAATTGTATTCTTAATCTCTCTTTCCTCTACTTTGTTATTTATATAGAGAAATGCTACTGTCTTTTGTGTATTGACTTTGTAGCCAGCCACTTTGCTGTATTGGTTAATTGTTTCTAGGAGTTTTACTGTGGACTCTTTATGGTTTTCCATGTATCTCATCATATTATTTGCAAAAAAAGATAGTTTGATTTCTTCTTTCCCTATTTGGATTCCTTTGATTCCCTTCTCTTGTCGGATTGCTATTGCTAGAACTTCTAAGATTATATTGAATAAGAGTGGAGAAAGTGGACAGCCTTGCCTAGTTCCTGACCTTAGTAGAAAAGCTTTCAGTTTTTTGCCATTAAGGATAATATTGGCTGTGGGCTTTTCATAGATAGCAGTAACTATCTTGAGGAAGGCTTCTTCTAACCCTATTTTGCTGAGTGTTTTCAACATTAACGGGTGTTAGATTTTGTCAAACGCCTTCTCTGCATCGATTGATATGATCATGTGGTTTTTGTCTTGTTGTTGATGTGGTGTATGATGTTGATTGATTTGCATATGTTGAACCAACCTTGCATCCCTTGGGATGAAACCCACTTGGTTGTGGTGTATAATCTTTTTTATGTAGTGCTGGATTCGATTTGCTAAAATTTTGTTGAGTCTTTTTTCATCTATGTTCATTATTGTGATTGGTCTGTTGTTTTCTTTCTTTGTGGTGTCTTTGCCATCTTTGGAAATGAGTTATATTAGCCTTATAAAAGGAGTTGGGGAGGATTCCTGTCTTTTCAATAGTTTGAAAGAGTCTGTGGATCAATGGTAGTAAGTCTTCTTGGAATGTTTGATAGAATTCACCTGTAAAGCCATCTGGACCTGGACTTTTGTTCTTAGGGAGTTTCTTGATTACAGCATCAGTTTCCTCTGAGGTAATTGGCCTATTAGGGCTTTCTAGATCTTCCTTTTCCAGTCTTGGAAGATGGTATTTTTCCAGGAATCTATCAATTTCTACTGGGTTCTCTAGCCTAACTGAGTATAGTTGTTCATAGTGTTACCTCATGATATGCTGTATCTCTCGGAGTTCTATTGTAATCTCTCCCCTTTCATTTCTGATTCTACTAATTTGAGTGTTTTCCCTCTTTTTTTTTTTGATTAGTCTTGCCAGTGGTTTTTCTATCTTGTTTATTATTTTAAAAAAACCAACACCTAGTCTCATTGATTTTTTGTATTGTTTTCTTAGTTTCTATGCTGTTTATTTCTGCTCTGGTTTTTATTGTTTCTTGCCTTCTGGTTGTGGTTGTATTTCTTTGCTGCTGTTGCTCCAGTTCCTTAAGGTGATCCTTTAGACTGTTTATTTTGTTATTTTCCTCTTTTCTGAAATAGGCCTGTATTGCAATGAGTTTCCCCCTGATCACTGCTTTTGCTGTGTCCCACAAATTTTGACAAGTTGTCTCTTCGTTATTGTTTGTCTCAAGGAATCCTTTTATTTCTACCTTGAGTTGCTTTTTGATCCAGCTATTTTTGAACAGCATGTTGTTTAATCTCCATGTGTTGGATTTTCTCCATTGCTTCTTCTTATAGTCAATTTTGACTCTGTTGCATAATGATCTGATAGGGTGCTTCTAATGATCCTTACATCTGTGGTTTTATGCAAGTTAGATTTATATCCCAAAACATGGTCTATTCTGGAGAAGGTTTCATGAGGGCTTGAGAAGAATGTGTATTTTGTCTTTTGGGGGTGGAGGGCCTTATATAAGTCTATTATCCCTAGATCTTCTAGTTTTTTATTTAAGACTTATTTCTTTGCTATTTTTCCATCTGCTGTCCAGTGGTGAAAGTGGAGTATGGATATCTCCTACTATTATCACATTTCCCTTCATGTGTTTCTCTAGATTTGCAAGCAATTGCCGCACATATTTTGCTGACTCTACATTAGGTGCGTAAATGTTGACCAGGGTTAGTGTTTCTTGATCTAGTGTTCCTCTGATCATTTCCTTTAGGTTGAATGCAATTTGCTCTGATATAAGTATGGCCGTCCATGCTCTTTTTTGTTTTTCATTGGTATGACTAATTGATTTCCATCTTTTTATTCTAAGCATGTGCCTGTCCTGTACTTGTAGGTGTGTTTCTTTCAGGCAGCAGAAGTTTGGAATATGTTTTCTAATCCAGTTCTCTACTATATGTCTTTTAATGAGAGAGTTTAGTCCATTAACATTTAGGGAGATTATTGACAGAGAGGGCTGGTGTGCAGTTGTATTGTGTAGGGTGGTTATTGTTACAATCAGGGGTTTGTATTGTATAATTCGTCTCTGAGTAGGTCATTTAGAATTGGTTTTGTTTGCACAAATACTGCAAGTTTGTTTTTGTTTGGGAATGTTTTTAGGCTACCATCCCATATAATAGTTTTGCTGGGTATTGGACCCTAAGTTGAATTATTTTTTTCATTCAGTCGTTTAAATATATCATTCCATTGTCTGTTTGCTTGAATTATTTCAAATGGTAGATCTGGTTTGATTCTTATGTCCATTTTTTTGCACTTGAGGTTTTTTTTTCTCCCTTATTGCTTTCAGGATCTCATCTTTCTTTGTTTTTTGTTAATTTGTTTTTGGCCATTTGGATTACTATATGTCTTGGTGTTGGTTTATTAGGGTCTATTTTATTAGGGACTCTTCACTTCCTGGATTTGCACCAAAGTCTCTTTCCAAAGGATGGGGAAGTTTTCTGCTATTATTTCCCTGAGTATTTGTTCTTCCCCTTTTCCTATTTCTTCCCCTTCTGGGATACCTACAATTCTTAGATTATTTCTTTTGTTTTTGCTCATTAAATACTGGACTTTTTCTTCCAGTGCTTTACCTTTTATTTCCTTGTAGGCTTCTTGGTCGTTTTTTTGTTTGCAGTTTTTCTACGAGTTCTTCTATGTGCTTCTCCAGATGTGTAATTCTGCTCTTATTTCCTTTTAATTTATTTAATTTAATTTATTTCCTTTAATTCTATTTGTATGGAATCTCTCATGTTCTGCAACAATTCTTTAAGTTGCTTGATTTTTTCATCCATGGATTTTTATTCTCAATGGCTAGTGATTCTCTCATTTCTTTTACCATTGCTTCCAATTCTTTTCTCATAGCTGCTTTTAAGTCTTTATCTATTGGGTCTGTGCATTTTGGTGGACTTGGAAATTTGTTAGCATTTCTCTCCAATGTTGTTCCCCACAATGTTAGAGTCTTCCTTAATTTACCCATATTTTTTTCATTTATTGGTTTGGCTTGGAGTGCAGTGTATTCAAATTTCAGCCCGATTTTGTGTTGGGTGAGGTCACTGAAGTTCCACCCCTCTCACGTCCTCCAGTGGAGCCTGATCAATACCCCCTCCCTCTTCCTGCCAGCCAGTGCCGTTGCTTTCCTGGCCACAATGGATGAGGGCGCTGTTGAGCCTAGCTTTCTTGGCCCCTCTCCTACCTGGGAGTCAATGGAGCTTCATCCCCTCCATAAGGCCCGACACCTTCACTAAGCCCGGCTACTTCCCTTAGCCCCTTGGGGTCCTACCTCCACTTCAGGGCTCAGGGGGGCAGACTGTCTTTAGCGTGCCCAAAGTCTCAAGGTGGAAAGGCGAGCACTTATGGTCATGGGAGGGGAACAGTCCCTTGCTCAGCACTACTGCTCGTCCGCAGGTCCCATTTATCTTTAATTTTAAAAAATGTTAAGCCACAATAAGAAGTTTGAATTGAATTATTAGAAGAATTTGGGAATATCTTGGCACATAAAAATATGAATGACCATAGATATCATGATCACAAAGGTGGTTCCCCAGGCTCACCCATTGCACTTCAGATGTGCTGAACCCTGTGATTTCCCCAAATGTGGGAAATTCAACCGCATATTTTATGGTAGTGGGGGACTGTGTTTGAGCTCTCACCTGAAAAAAAAAAGAAAAAGAAAAGAAAGAAATATAAGTGAGCAAAAGAAAAATGTTCAAAAGTGGGACAAAAGGCCCATAGACCATAGTTTCTTCATTTTAATTTTAATTTTTTTGTTTCTAAATTGACTTTTTTCTTTCTTTTCTTTTCTTTTTTTTTCTTTTGGTTTTCTGGTCACACCCAGCAGTGCTCAGGGGTTACTCTTGACTCTATGCTCATAAATCGCTCCTGGCAGGCTCGGGGAACCATATGAAATGCCAGGGTTCAAACCAATGACCGTCTGCATGAAAGGCAAATGCCTTACCTCCATGCTACCTCTCTGGCCCCAGACTTATTTTCTTTTATCATATATTTACCTCCTAGAATATATATGTTTTATACATGTAAATATAACATATATGAAATGTTAGTATATACTAACATTTTACAGCTATTTATGAGACCAATTTAATGTCTTAACTTTGATTTCAGGCATCATCATTACTCCCAATTGATACAGGCTGAGAACAGGTTAGAAACACATTCAAGCATGATTAGAGAAGGGATAGGGAGTTATAAAATAATGCAGATAGTGAGGAAATATATAATCATCTCACAGCTCTGAGAAGGAGCATGATTTCAACAATTCTAACATGTTCATTTCTTTTTTTCTCATATGGTAGTATTGAATAAATTCAGAGCTTATTTTATAAGTTGTAGTTTCTGATAAACATTGCAGGGCAGGTGACCTCTAGAATTCTCTATGCCTTAATTCACAAAAGTTCATATGGTTACCACTTCAAAAATATGTGTATTGTTTGACAAAAATAAATTTATATAAGAAAAAAATGAAATAGCATAATAAAATCCTTCAGAGGGAGGATGAATGAAGAAGGATTTACCTGAGTACAAAAGAGTGGTGGAAGAGATTGTTTCCTGTTACTGGTGACCAAGATATTGATTTTAGCCCTTTTTAGTACCTCTGTGAAGAAGTGATTTTGTTTTCTTAAAAAATATATTGGTATTGTCTTTCTTTTTCCAGGTATTTCAAATTTCTTTATGGCGGTTAATGAAAAAATGTCAAGGTATTAAACTTTCTCCAAACTTCAAATTTGCATATCGTGCCATGGTTATGGATCTGGAATTGTTGGAATCAACCATGGAAGAGATTTCTTTAGGTAATTATTTAACAGAGGGATTCCTAGAATTGATAGGATAGATATATTTGAGGAAAATGTCCTCAGAGTTTCACAAACATTAGTAAAACAGTTCTGTACATAGAGTTGTAGAGTTAAAGTTCCAGTTGTAGAGTTAAAGTTAAAGCTCCTAGAAACTCCTTATTTGAATATAAAGATGTGTATCCATAAAATGTCCAAGGATTTGTCATGAGTCCTTTAGCCCACAACTTTTTAGAGGAACCTGAGGGGTTTATTTATTTTATTTGTACTTTTTTTTTGTACTTTTTAGCCACACAGAGCTGTGCTCTAGGCTTATTCCTGTCTCTGCTCATGAATCACTCCTGAAAGGCCAAGGTCACCCTATTTAGTTTGGGCAATAAAATCCAAATTGGCCATCTGCAATGTAAGTGTCCTACCTGCTGCACAGTTGTTCTGGCCTGAACCCAAAGTTCATGTGAATTATTTGTTCTGACTTTAAAAAGAATAAATTTCATTAATTAATGCAGTATGATTTGAGGAATTCTGTGAAGAACATTTGATACAAGGAGAATCTCTCTTCCTGATTCTTCAGACCATTTTAACACAAACTCTTCATTTTGAGAGCACTTTTTTTTGCTACTGCCACAGAGGAATCCATACAAGGTATTAATATTGGATATATTCCTTTGCTGGAATGTCAACATTCTAAACATGGACGTTAGAGGTCAAGGATGAAGCTTTAGTGGTAGAGCATTGTGCCTTACTTACACAAAGTTTATCTATGGAAATTGCATGCCCCACTGAGCATATTTGGGAGTGGTCTCAAATTAAAAAAATAAATAAAAAGTAATACCTTTAGAGAAGTATCTCCACCCTCTGCCTCTGGGACAAACATTTCTTTCTTTCCTTTTTTTTTTTTTTTTGGTTTTTGGGCCACATCCGGCATTGCTCAGGGGTTACTCCTGGCTGTCTGCTCAGAAATAGCTCCTGGCAGGCACAGAGGACCATATGGGACACCGGGATTTGAACCAACCACCTTTGGTCCTGGATCGGCTGCTTGCAAGGCAAACACCACTGTGCTATCTCTCCGGGCCCGACAAACATTTCTTATCTTGTTCTCTCTCTCTTTCTTTCTCTCTCTCTCTTTCTCTCTCTCTCTTTCTCTCTCTCTCTTATTTTCTTTTAGAAACCATGATTTGCAATTCTATTGCTGAAGGGGTATCATCATGTCTATCACTTTATCTCCTTTCAGTCCCTAGTTATTATCCAGAGTAATAATTTTCAACTGTCATTGCTATAGTAGTTCATTCACTGCCCTAACAGCACTTCCCCATTATTTGTAGCAAACTTTCTACCACGGACTGTTCCAATGGACTCTCTTCTCTATTGTCTCTAGGTAATATTACCATACAATCTTATTTTTATATCCCAGCAATGAGTCTGATCATTCTGTCTCTCCCTATCCCTCTAACTCATTTTACTCAGCATAAAGCTCTCCATATTCATCCATGTAGAAATAAATTTTATGAATTTATTTTTGTAACTAATACATAATATTCTATTATGTAGATATACCACAGTTTTTTAAACTACTCATCTGTCCTGAGATTCTTGAGTTGTTTCCAGACTCTGTCTAGTTTGAAGAGTGTTGGGAAAACATAGGAATTCAGAAGGGTTTTATTGCCAAAGAGAGCAATTTTTAGTTGTAATAACATATCTATCTTTATGGCACTTCAGAAATCAAAGTGTTTTAGTATTTTAAAGGCATTAAAATGGGTAAGGGCTTAAATAAAACTTGTAGTCCTATTATTTTTTCTTTCCAGTGGAGTGGACTGATAATAAACATTATGGCCCAATAGATGAAAAAGAATATTCTATAGAACACATGGTAGCAGCAACTAAGATCCAAGCCTTATGGAGAGGTACTTATGTCAGACTGCTTATGAGAACCAGGACTCCAGGTATATTTGAATTATTTAAAGGACAACTGTGTGTCTATATAAACGAATTTTTCATTCATTTGTGTGTTAATGAAAAGTATTTTAGAAGTATTTTATTTTATGGCACCAATAGTTATATTTAATTCTTTAAATGTTGAACTATCTTGAGATTTAAACTCATGCCAGTAACTCACTGTTTGATGCTTAACCTGCTGAATAATCATACAACAAATACATTTAAGAGAGGGAAAAAAACCACAGAGATTGGTGCACATCAAAAAGAATGAGAACAAGCAGTGCTGGTGGGGATGTGGAGAGAAAGGAACTCTTATTCACTGCTGTCTTTTATGGAAAGTGATATGGAGATTTATCCCCAAACTGGAAATTGAGCTCCCATATTATCCAGCTATACCCCTCCTAGGGATATACCCCCACAAAAATACAATACCAAAATCCCTTCCTCACACCTATATTCATTGCAGCACTATTTACAATAGCAGATTATAAAAACAAGCAAGATGCCCTTCAACAGATGCATGGCTAAAGAAACTGTGGTACATATACACAATGGAATATTATGCAGCTGTCAGGAGAGATGAAGTCGTGAAATTTTCCTATACATGGATGTATATGGAATTTATTATGCTGAGTGAAATAAGTCAGAGGGAGAGAGATAGATGCAGTATAGTCTCACTCATCTATGGGTTTTAAGAAAAATAAAAGACATTCTTTCAATAATTTTAGAGACAAAAGAGAGGAGGGCTGGAAGTTCCAGCTCACGACATGAAGCTCACCACAAAGAGTGATGAGTGCAGTAAGAGGAATATTACTGAGAACTATCATAACAATGTGAATGAATGAGGGAAATAGAAAGCCTGTCTAGAGTACAGGTGAGGATGGGGTGTGGGGAAGGGAGATTTGGGACATTAGTGATGGGAATGTTGCACTGATGAATAGGGATGTTCTGTACATGACGGAAATCCAACCACAATCATGTTTGTAATCAAGGTGATTAAATAAAGATATTAATTAAAAAAAAACAGAAAAAAGAGAGAAAAAAGAGTAAGAGAAATAACTTGTGAATCAATTGTGGATTTTTTTAAAACTTAAGATCTGTTTTGTACTTCACTAAATTAGTTCATGCCTCAAATGATTTTAACAGTCATATATATTATATTTTAGACTGTTGATAAACGAATGGATGAGTATATGAATGAATTTTAAAAAATTTTTCTGTATGCCTATAGTGACACAGGTTTAGAATGTTTAAAATTAACTTTAGGTTTATAATTCCATCTTATAAAACATAGTTGTATATAAAATATAAGTCATTTTGTGAAAGAATATTTTATTACCTTATAATAAGACCCATAGAAGAAAATTTTACAATATTTTGTAGTAACTTTCAAAGAAAATGCCTTTACAAATTGAATCATTCTGTGCTGAATAAATAATTTTAAATATTTCAATTCGATATGTTCAATGAGATTATTAATCTAAGCAATGAAAAGAAATAGATATTCTAGGGGCTGGAGTTATAGCATAGTGAATAAGAGCATTTGCCTTGCATGCAGACAATCCGGGTTTGATTCCTGGTATGCCATATAGTTTCCCAAACCTGCTAGGAGCAATTTCTTAGCTCAGAGCCAGAAGTAACATCTGAGCACTTCCAGGCTTGACCCCAAAACAAATAAATAAAAATAAATACATATTTTAATGTGGAAGAAAAGTATATTCAAATAGCTACTTATTTATTTTTAATAGCTAAAATCTTAGAATGTTTAGCAAAGTTTTAATACCTGTATTTATTTTACTCAACATGCCTGTTCTGAATAACTCTTAATCTCTGATGTTTTAGATGTTAGCAAAATATACGAGTGCTCTGTTGTGATGAAGCTAATACTCCTGTGATAGTAGGCATATAAATACAATAGGCATGTAGACTGGTAAAGACAGTACCACGTTATTCAGATACTGCTAAGTCCTTAACTAAAGTAAAATTGGGCAAATAAAAACTGATGTTGAAGAGCTAAATTTAAGCTATTAATGCCAGTTTTGCATTTTCTCAGCCCCGTACTCCTCCCACATACATCTTTGATTCTTGGAGCCATTATAGATTATACAATTTGGACTTTAAGGAAAAAACATAGAAGGATTGTTTTTTTGTTATGAGTTTTCTTGGGAAATTTATGGTGAATAAACTAACTCTTTGTAAAATATATTTCATCAATATCTTCAATTAAATTTAATACTTTGAAATTTTTTAACTAAAGGAGAATTAAATTAAAAGTTTGACTAGAACTATCAACTGAAAATTGCAACTACATATTTTATGCATGATTTAGCTATTAATGGATGACTTTGATTGCCACCTTAGTTGTGTTTCAACTTCTTTATACAAGATGGTATTTGAATAAAACATTTCAGATCTTTTTATGTAGTTTCTTATTTTTAGAAACAAAGGAAAATGCCATTGCTGCTGAAATTCTACAAAAAGTTTGGGCTATATTGGAACAGAATTTAGAATCATATGCAATTTCTTTTTTAAGGTAGTATATTTTGATAATATTTTTATTTTGATAAGATTTTTATTACTGCAGTATATTACTATAGTTAAGTATCTGTTCAAATGTTACCAATTTTATTAATTTTGCCTAATGACTGAAATATTAGTTATAACATTACAATGTGCAAAACTGCTTCTAATTGAACATTCACAGCTATATCTGAAGCAATTCTATTGCTATTTTCTACTTTTGTTTCTTTTAATTACTCTAACCTATGAAATGTATATGAAAGATGTAAGCTCCCTCTGATATTAGATAAAAATTTATAAAAATATGAAGAAATTAAAAATAAATGAGAAGGCACCTTAAAATTTTAGGTATTTTAGGTTAACTAAAGAATAGCCAGGTAAAAAAAATGTCATGAAAAATATCAATTGCTCAAATTAAAAATAAAATGTGCTGTGGAA
Source organism: Suncus etruscus (assembly GCF_024139225.1). Classification (NCBI taxonomy): domain Eukaryota; kingdom Metazoa; phylum Chordata; class Mammalia; order Eulipotyphla; family Soricidae; genus Suncus; species Suncus etruscus. The sequence goes on from NC_064862.1 coordinate 16,020,920, forward strand.
TTAAGATTAGACAAAACAGAAGGAAATTCATGAACTAGAAGAGATATACTAGTAAATAACTAATTAAAGTCTAGGGAAAATTAGAGAAAAGAATCAAAGAATCAAGGGGTCTGTTGAACATGTTTATTAAGTCTAATATTTATGTAAGTGAAGTCACAGATTGTGAGTCTGTAGAGTTCAAAATATTCCCATCTATGTTTTCAAGACTGCTAGAAGGAAAGAATTAGAAAAACAAAATTTATCCAATCATCTTAGTCTACTGAAAATAACACAAGGCCAAATGGAAGATCTTTAGGTTCATTTAGGTTCAATAATATTTTCAAAGGACAACTGGATGAGATGGAAGAACTTCAGATTATGCTTGTGACTTTCATGGTTGAATATAAATATATAAGCTATATGTAAAGTACACATAAAATACATATCTACATTGAGTTCATCTATATAAATCTTCCATTCCTCATTTAAGTAATGTTTAAATCCAGATATCTATTAAAATAACAGTGCCAAAAAGAAAAAAAGAGAGAATAGAGACAAAGAGACAAATAGAAAGAAAAAGATACAGAGACACAGAGAAGAAAGAGAGAGAGAGGAAAAATTTCTGCCAGAGAGCTAGGCTAGACAGAGTGAGGGGTAGGAAGGAAACAAATTCGTTGCAGAAAATGTGTATTAGTAAAAAAAATTTGGGTATTGGAATACTGTATAACAGAAACTCAGTTATGAACAACTTTAACTATATATCTTATGGTGAATAACTGTATATACTGCATATCTTGCATATATCTCAATTCAAATTTTATTTAAAATAAATCAAAACTATATATGACAATATTTCATTATCATTTTCTTATGCATATTTTAGTAATAAAATTTGTGTTAAGGTTGGCTTTATGTTTCACATTTAAATTATTTTTCATTTCCAGATTAATGTTTAAAAGCAAGTGCAAGTCATTAGAATCTTATCCATGCTATCAAGATGAAGAAACTAAGATTACTTTCACAGACTATACAGTAACTTATCCAGATGAACAACCCAATACTTGGTTTATTGTGTTCAGGTGAGACTATTATATATGCAACTGATATAACTTTTAATTACCATTCAAAATTCCCATATATAGTGTTTTGTTTATTATATATTCAAATTTATTTTTTCTACACTGGCTATCTAATATATTGGGTATGTAATTTTTTACCTATGTCTTTTTAAATAAAATATGGGGCCATAGATAGCTCATTGTGCAGAACACATTTTTTAAAATACAGAAGCCTCAATAGCAGGGGTCTCAAACTCTATTTACCTGGGGGCCGCAGGAGGCAAAGTCGGGTGAGGCAGGGCTGCATAAGGGATTTCGCTTACCGAATATTCTCAATAAAAATCGCATTAAGAAAAAAATCGCAAAAAATCGCATTAAACATTTGCATACCCCGAACGGAACTGCTCGGGGTATGCGAATGTTTAATGTGATTTTTTTTTCTTACTAATGTGATTTTTATTGCGATTATTCGGTAAGCGGATAATCGCGAATACTGTGATATTTGAAGGCCGGCCAAGGGCCACAAAATGGTGTATGGAGCGGGCCGCGAGTTTGAGACCCCTGCTCAATAGTATCTCCAGTACCACATGTAGCTCCCAGAGCACCATTAGGAACAAATCCCAAGCCGAGAAATGGAAGTAATACAGTAAAAATTGATTAAAAATATAGAATATCATGAAATTTTTCTATACATGGATGTACACGGAATCTATTATGCTGAGTGAAAGAAGTCAGAGAGAGAGAGAAAAAAACGCAGAATGGTCTCACTCATCTATGGGTTTTAAGAAAAATGAAAGACGTTCTTGCAATAATAATTTTCAGACACGAAAGAGAAAAGAGCTGGAAGTTCCAGCTCACCTCAGGAAGCTCACCACAAAGAGTGATGAGTTTAGTTAGAGAAATAACTACATTTTGAACTGTCTTAATAATGAGGATGTATAAGGGAAATGGAAAGCCTGTCTAGAGTACAGGTTGGGGTTGGGTGGGGAAGAGGGAGATTTGGGACATTGGTGATGGGAATGTTGCACTGGTGATGGGTGGTGTTCTTTACATGACTGAAAACCAAACACAATCATGTATGTAATCAAGGTGTTTAAATAAAATATATAATATATATAGAATAATAACACAAAATCATAAAATATTAATTGTTAAAATTTTTACATGATAAACCGATGAATTGATGTTTCAGTATAAAATAATTAATAAGTAAAATATTAAGAAAATGTCGTGGATTACATCTATCATTTGATTTTATAATTAGTATAGTGACAGTAATGATAGCAGAAAACAGTATTGGGGGGCCATAAAGATAGCACAGAGGTTAAAGCATATGTCATGTCTCTCTGCCTCCTAGGCAGCATAAGGACTCCAAAGATTGGAAGCTCCAGTAGCATCACTTGAAGCCTCTCTAGCATATCTATGTGCAATTCTGGAAGTTAAAAAAATAAATCCAAGTATGGTCCTGAGGCCCCTGAGCATTTATGGAGTTACATGAGTGATCCCGAGCACTGTAGGGTCGAGGCAGCACTTCTTCCTGGGTCTTTAGCACTGAGCATCTGGTTCTATCGGTGATGGGAGTGGCCCTCTATCCTGTGAATAATGCTTGAATGGCACTTCCACCCTCAAACCTCACCCCCCCCCAAAAAAAGAAAATTGTGTGTACTTTGTTATAATTTACCAGTTTAGACTTTCTTTTATATTTCAGCATTAAATCCGATTTCAAACTTTGTGATTAATGTCCAGAAAATTTACGTTTCTATAATTACAGGGAAACGTTCATGATTCCTCAAGATATGGTTGTACTTCCCAAAGTATATTCTACACTTCCTGTCTGTATACTTCATGTTGTTAACAATGACACTTTAGAACAAGTGCCAAAAGTGTTTCAAAAAGTGGTACCTTATCGTTATAGTAAAAATAAGGTAGGTGCAAAATTTCTTTTCTCCGATTAGTAGAATGACACTGAGAATCCAGCACTTTCTTGGAATTTCAGAAGCTATATTTTTTTTCAGAAGCTAGATTTAGGTGTTTTCAATACACATGACAGAGGAATATGATATTGGTGTGTCTACATCGAGGTCCTATATATTAGACACCAAAAATAAAATATTACATTCATCATTATAAAGCATCAAATCTTGTACATCATTAAAAATAGTGATGAAGCTAAAAGGTTCAAATAGTTTCATCCAAATTATTTTTAAAGGAAATAACCACATTGTTTCCTACTGACTTTGTTGATTCTAAAATATTCCTGGAAATTGTGAGTACATGATAACTCTCTACTCACCTGCACAATCTTGTGCAGGACAGCAGATTTCAGCCAAGCTTAAACATTTTACAACTGATCTCTCAAGTTGTGTTGTATTTCTAGTTAAAACACATTTCACATGCAACTGGAAATTATAAAAAAGCAAAATAGCCAGACACAGTATATACCTTCAGTAGGAATAGAGATATATATTAGCTGTTATATTCCATTCTATGTATATATGGCTTTGTACCTTTTCATATTTTATCTTTAATTTGTTTCTAAAATTGATTCTATATATTTTTATAAATGAATTTTTAGTTCCCATTCAAAATTTATTTTTCTAAGATAGTATCCATATATTTTTAACCACTGTGGTTACCGAATTGTTCATAGTTGGGTTTCAGTCATAAAGTGTACAACAGCCTTCACCCATTCCTTTCATCAAAGTCTCCTATTTCCCTCCTAGTCCCCAACCCCACCTATCTCTGAGAAAAGCACTTTGCTTTTCTTTATCACTATCTCTTTCTCATTTTCCTTTTTGACACTATGGCTCTCACTATTGTTGAAGAAGGGATGCCATGCACGTCACTTTATCCCTTTTCAGCACCTAATTCTTGTCCAGAGTGATAAATTTCAAATACCATCATCACAGTGGATCATTCATTACCCTAACTGCATTTACCAATCTTTGTCGAATCTTTCCTACCAGGGACTGGTCCTCTTCAGCCTCATCTCTGTTGTCTCTGAATATTATTACTCTACTGTCTTTTATTTTAATATCCCACAGTTTATTCTGCCTATTTACCTTCTCCTGACTCATTTCACTCAGTATAATAATTGCCATTTCCTGAAGACTGAATAGATTACATAGATGTACCACAGTTTCTTTAGCCAGTCACCTGATCTGTTTCCAGATTTTTGCTATGTTGCAATGAATATAACTTGCGATGAACTTAGGAGTGCAGAGGGCATTTTTGTATTTTTTGTGTGTGTTCCTAATACCACCCTAACAGTGGTATGGCAGGATCATATGGCAGCTAAATTTTCAGTTAATTTTTTAGGAATATCCATATTATATTACAGAAAGGCTAGACTAGTTGACATTCCCACCAGCAGTGAATGAGCATACCTTGATCGTCTCATCTCCACCAGCACTGGTTATTCATGTTCTTTGTAATGTATGTTATTCTCAGTGGTATGAGATGATACCACATTTTTATTTTTATTTGCATCTCCTTGATTATTAGTGATATGGAGCATTTTATATGTATCTTTTAAATATCTGTATTTCTTCACTGAGGAAATATCTGTTCATCCCCCCTTTTTCTTTTGGGTCATGCCCAACAGTGTGCAGGGGTTGCTCCTGGCTTTGCAGGAGAGCAGGCTCTGCAGAAATTACTCCTGGCAGTCTTGAGGGATCATATGGGAACTCGGGGATCAAACACAGACCACAAGCAAGACAAGCACCCTATCTGTTGTGCTAATTCTTTAATCCACCCATTCTCTCTATTTTTGGATGGGGTTAAAATTTTCTTGTAATTTCTGTCAGTACATTGCAATATTAGTATTGTAAGTACCTTGCACACTTTGTATATATTAACCCCCTCTCAGATGGGTATTAGATGAATAATTTCTCTTATTCTATGGGCAGCCTTTGTATCTTAGTCACTATTTCCTTTGAAGAGCAGAAGCTTTTCAGTTTAATATAGTCCAATTTGTTTATCTCTGCTTCCACTTGGTTGGAAAGTGGTGTTTCCTCCTTGAATTGTAGTCCTCCTTAAGTCTCAGTATCATGGAGTTCTTTATCTACATTTTCCTCTATGTACCTTATGGTTTCAGCTCTGCTATCAAGGTCTTTAATTCATTAAGATTTGACCTTTGTCCCTGATGTTAAGGAGAGGTCTAAGTTTACTTTTTTGCATGCAATTGGCCAGTTATCCAAATATCACTTGTTGAAGAGGCTTTCCTACTCCACTTTGCATTTCTTGCCCCTTAAAAATTAATAACTAATGGTTAAAAGTCAACAATAATAAACAACCTGTTTTTAAATGGGTCATGAGCTTAATAGACATCATACCAAAAGAAACGATAGAGAATGTGAAAAGATCATATGAAAAAATGGCTATACATGTCATAGAAGAGGAACTAAAGCAATATTAAAACAGCACCACATACTAGAATGGCTCAATTTTGGAACACTATCTATGATATCAAACAGTGAGGAGAGGATGGAACTCTCACTTCTTACTTATGGGAGAGAAAACTAATGCAACCACTTTGCAGGGAAGTTAGTCGGGTATTTTAATTGTCTGCAAAATAATTCTTCCTATATGTTGTGGCAACCATGTATGTTAGTTAGTAATTACCCCAAATATGTGAAACTTTGTGGTCACACAAAAACCTACAATAGATATTTATAGCTATTTTAAGTATCATTTTTAAAATCTAGAAGCAATCTAGATATCTTCCATTTAAGTAAATGAATAATCCACGGCATATTCAGTAAATAGGATGTGATTCAAAGTTTATAAAGAAATGAGATATCAAGCCATTCAAATAAATTTGTGGAAATCAAATGCATACTTATTGGGGGGACACACCCAACAGGGCTCAGGGGTTACTTCTGTCTCTGTGCTCAGAAATTGCTCATGGATCAGGGGATTATCTGGGATGCTGGGGATTGAACCCACATCTGTCCTGGGTCAGCTATGTACAAGGCAAATACCCTACCATTGTGCTACCGCTCCGGCCCCCAATTGCATACTTAGAATTAAAGGATCCAACTGAAAAAGCCTGTTCAATGTGTAATCCTTACTTTGTAACATTCTAGAAAATAGAAAAGGTTGCCAGGTATTGAGGAACTGATAGAACATTGAATTTTTATTTGACCATAGAAGAGGGCTTTGTCTATGTGGGAAGAGTCTGCATTGTATCCTGGATTTTCAATTTTACAGTAAAAATCCATAATTAATCATATTTAGTACCAATCAGTCATGTGGTAAATTTTGAGAGACTCCTAACAGTGGAACTTACTTCTGTGCAATCCTTTTCTGCAGAAAGGATATACATTCGTGGCCGAAGCATTTTCTGATGACATTTATGTGTCCTCTGCACGATGGAAACTTCGCCTCATTTGTTCATCCACTCCGCTACCAAGCCTCACTCAAGATACTCCAAGCAATATTTTCACCGTAAAGGAATTCAAAGATTACTACATTCCAAATGATAAGAATATTTTATTTAGGTATAAACGTATGAAAGGAGATATTTGCTTCTTTTTAAATATTGAATTTATTTTTATTCAATGCCTTATTGTAAATATCATATTGAGTTCTTATTGTAAACATGAATGTTGAAATGATATATTTCATATAATTTACAAATAATTCTAGGGAATAATTGTTGTAGTCTCTCCTACAAATAGTGATCTAAACTCCTGAGTCAATTTTGAATTTTGGTTTATGCATTCTTTGGGAAACAGCATCTGATTGTTTTTTCTCTTTGCTCCTTCTCTCATGAGTCTTTTGTGTGAGTTTCTCAGCTAACAGGAATTTATATATTCTTCATAATTAGATACTTCATGAATTTTATTCTTTCATTATTTTACTTTTTCTTTTTATTCTGATGTTAGTGGAAATTATTTTTATGTTATCACTATTTTCAACGCCCCTCACCACGTTAGTACCTCATTCAATTCAACACAAGTCAGTGAAAATGTGTTCTTATGCCTTTATAAAATTCTTTTTTCTCCCTCTTTTCCTTCTATTACATATGTGTACTTTATTACCTGAATAAATACCTTTCTAATATACTCATAATTTTCTTGTTTAAAATATCTACTACTAGTAATTTCCATACAACTAACTTAAATTATTTCTAATTTTACTTAATTTCTTTTTTTTTGTTAGTAATTTTTATTTTGACCAAAGTCGAATACAAATCATTCATAGTAGTATTTTAGGTACATAGTGACATTGAATCAGGAGCATTCTCACCACTAATGTCCTCCTCCACCCCTGTTCCCAGCATGCATCCCATATCACCCCACTTTTGACCTCCAGGCTGCTAATATAAGTGGTCCCTTCTGTTTCTAACTTGTTGTAGAGTGGGTATCGATTCTGTTGTAGTTGGCTTTGGATTTGGTGTTGAAGTCAGATCATTTTTTATTTCTACTCAATTTTCATATGTTTGGTCTTGGTGCCCTCTATTATTTCCCCCCTCAATTTGTTAGGCAGAACAAGATGGTTCAAGTTATGTGGTTCTGTTTGAAGGTAAGAAAAAAAAAGAAAGATAAAAGAAAAGAAAAGGGGGGGTGTAAAAATTCAAACAAGCAAAAAACAGGAAGAATCCTTGTAGAGACTACAGGTGAAGGTGGGGTGAGATGGAGGGAGATTTGGGACATTGGTGGTGGGAATGTTGCACTAGTGAAGGGGGTGTTCTTTACATGACTGAAACCTAATCACAATCATATATGTAATCAAGATGTTTAAATAAGGAAAAAAGTTAAAAAAATAAAAGAAAGTGAAAAAGAAAGGAAAACATATAAATAATACAAAAAATCAACCCCCAAACAAAACAAAAGCAAAACAAAAACAAACAAACCAAAAATCTGAAATGCACCACAGCAATAAAGACAACAACCAAACACTGATCATGGTCCTGAAATAAAGACGAATCAAAACACAGGGGGAAAAAAAAGACAAAGAAAAAAAAAAAAGAACAAGCAACAACAGTTACAAAAAATTTTTAAAAATTTTAATTGGTGCTATTTTTCTTTTTGCATAGGCACAGTACAAATTGGGAAGATTAGAAAGGAATTCCCATGGCCTAAGAGATACAAGGTTTCTCTGCCCTTAAAGTATACTGTCATGGGTAAAACTACAGGCTCCATACATGCTCTTTTACTCTTCCCTAGGTCCTTTTGTGATGTCTGGAACTTTTCTACTCCATTGAGGATGATAAAATCAGGCCTCTGTAGCTTATAGTAAATAACCTATTAGAAGCATTGGTGAACACTTTTTATCTATAGGAAAATAGAAACAATCTGTATTAATTCCAATGATTGCTTTTGAAAACAATGGTAGTTTTGTAATGCTGACCTGAATTTGATCCCCAACATCCTATATGGTCCCCAAACACCAGGAATAATTTCTGAGTGTAAAGTTAGGAGTAATCCTTGAGCACCATGGGGTATGGTAGAAAACCAAAACAATAACAACACAAAAAAGAAAAAAGAAGTGAAATATACTATAGTTTTTATTTTTTAATTCTTTAGAACAATTTTAAAATCTGGATTACTTAAAAATTAAAATTCAAATTTAACTGAGTCAGTTAATAGTAATGATATGGATAAGATAGTTCTATGTTCCTATTTTTATTTTATAGGTATTTTTATTAGATTGGTGCTTAAGAGCATATTAATTGCTATAATTAACATTGTTTTATTTATTTATTTGTTGGTTTTTGGGCCACACCAGTGATGCTCAGGGGGTTCTTCTGGCTATGCACTCAGAAATCACTCCTGCCTTGGGGGACCATATGGGATGACAGGGGATAGATTCTTTACAGCTGTGCCACTGCTTCTGCCCCCCCATTTCTTTTATTAAAAGGGATGCTAGCATTGTTATAGTTATATAGCAATATAGTTAACACATAATTTGGCTTGATTTACAATAGTCATACTGTGAATAAATGTCCAGCCACAGAAGAACCCATGAAATGTATTGAATATGAAGAGAAATCAGCAGTAGAGTCAAAAGAAGCAATTACTTAAATTTTATTCCTATTAATAGTTACATTAATATTTCACTTAGTGCTTGTTGCAAACCAATTGCCTTGACATTATTAACCATATCTATTGATGACACTTGGTAAACTTAAAAAGATTTATATACCCCCAAAGTAAAGGTGATATTGTGAGGTAGTAGAAGGGAGAACTGCACATATATTTGGAGGGATGTACAAGGATGAACATAATCCCAGTGAGAGAAGATATCAAATGAGGAATGAAGAGAAGGATGACTCTAAAATCATGTAAGAAATGGAACTTCTATCTTTGATGATTAGAACTCCAAGTATGTTGACTATTGAATTGTAGCATATAAAGCACCATCTACCTAGACAGAGGTGATAGTACATATAACTCCATTACAGTCTGAGCAATTAGAAGGAAATTTTATTTTGGAGTGTTAAATTCTGAAATGTCCAAAGTGGCATTGCACAGAGGTTGGGCTGGAGATACAAATTTGGGAATCATTCTTTTATGGAACTATGTGCAATGAAAGTCAGACCCAAGACTACTTGTCAAGATTCTCCTGGTGTTTCTGGGGATGTCAGTGGGACAGAAGTCTGAACAAAGCAAACCCCAAATTTGAGGCACAAGGTCGTTGTGCTCATAGGAGAATTGTTTTTAACTCCATCAGATTCTCTTGAGAGATTAAACAAAATGAGAATCTAAGTTCAATTTATAAGCTGCTTGAAACCTGATTGAGAGAAAATTGAGTATCTCGGTTGGGGGCAGAGAAGAGTGTAGGGAGGCAGTGGGGACTGATGAGATGAAAGAAGCAGAAATAAAAAATTCTTCTTCTATGAATAAAGAGTGGAATAGAGGAAGAAAAGGAGGAGTAGAGTAAAGCCCAGGTTTCAGAATTGATCTAGCTTTCTTATATTTTTTGCTTTGATATGCATTTTAAAAATGGATAAAAATGAGTAAAACACAATGATTACAGCTGAATATCTACAAGAACTAAATATGAGGAGAACTAAAGGGGGAAGATTAAAGACACAGGAGAGAGATGATACTCAGAAAAGCAAATTTCTAGTAAGATTGTAAGTTGATGAAAGTATAGAATATATGCAAGAATTTTGCTAAGGGGAGAGGGTGCAGAAAACATCTTCACTGTATTAAGGAAAGAGTTGGCCTATGTAAGATCCCAACTTTTTTACAAGAGGTTTCTAACCCATATGAAAAAGAGAGTGCAGGTGTGAGGACAACTATTGTCAATCTAGTTTATGGTGAATCAAGAAAACATTAAGAGTGAATCTTTGTAGGAGACTTGTGTGTGTTGTGTTTTTTTTTTTCTGACCTGAACAGGAGAGTGTTAATGGAAAGGTTTTGGGTAGTGGCCTGTCAAGCCTTGGGAGTGTTAATCATATATGAACAAAATGGTACATTCCTTTTAGGACCGGTGATAATAAATACTTATATAAAACTCAGTTTACATGGCATATTTATGATGTTTGGCCAAAAGAATGTAAAACCAATGATACCTCCAGATTTTTAGTCTGCTCCACATAGTGGCGTTGCTTGGAGATTATGGTGCCAGCAAATGATACTGCTTCTATTATTGAATGTAAGGTATATGATTAGAAGGTGGGGTAGAGGAGGAGAAGAATAAAGCCCAGGCTGGGTTTCAGGATTGATCTAAGCTTTCTTGTATCATTTTGCTTTCATATGCATTTAACAGAATGCATATGTGAGACACTTAATAGAATGCATATATAATCATGCATTTAATAATTTAAATCGCATCGTCCACATATCATGTCACATACTTTTTTAATTCTTTTTACCCTTCAGGTATAAGAGGTTTAAGACAGTTAAATTTTAGTTAGTACACACACAAAGGGGTCAAATTCTGTATTTTGTTTTATTCACCCAGTACGGTAAAGGTTCTAAATTTCTTGATTATATGCTCATCTGGTAATACTTCACATAAACCCCTTGAAATAATGTTTAATCTGGGCACACTGTGGCCATTTAGATCAGCATGCAAAATTTATTATTCACAGCATTCTTATTTTTATCATCATTTGGCAGGTAAGTAAAGTGCAGAAAAAGTACTTGCCTTCTCAAAATCACACTGCTGGGATTTAACCCATGCAGTCTGGCTCTCCAAGTTAATAGATCTTATTTGCATCCTTCATTGGGTCCTGCGTGTGTTATTGATTGACAGTTTCTCAACTAGAGCATAACAATTTTTTATTCTAGAAACCTAAAAAATGTCATATAAATTAAACACATTCTTCTTTTAAACAATTCCATAGAATAATCAAGAAAATAACTGCTCACTCTGAGGGCTGCAGTTTCAATAATACATAGCCCAAGATGAATTCATTGCTTGATGCCTTTTAACACCTAATACCAACATTCTTTTCATTCTTTTGGCTTAATGTAGACTAGATTTCTTTGTTCCACTAAGTATAATTTCACCACTTTTATTTTTTGGTCTGGTGAACAAACCTGGCAGTGCAAAGGGCTTATTCTAGTCTCTTCTCTGAGTTCACTCATTTAGGGGTTTAAGGAGGCATTCATAATACTGGGAATGAAATCCTCCTTAGATTCAAAGCAAGTATCTTAATCCCTATTAGTATCTCTCTGGGCCTTGTATACTTTTGTTTGCTTTGTTTAGGGGCCATACCCAGTTATGCACAGGGGTAACTCCTGGCTTTGCACTCCTGGTGAGTGACCATATGGAATTCCTGGGATCAAACCTCGGTCAGACACATGCAAGACAAACACCCTACCCACTGTGCTATCACATTGACCCTGTGTATACTTTCTTAAATTTAATTACTGTGTTTACAACAATTTTTACACTAGGGTTTCAGTCATAAAATGAACTCTCAGACAGGTATTTTACCTCTCTCCATCACTATCATTGTCATGGTAGTTGCTATTGTGTTTAGTGCTCCAACTATACTCACTGCTTTTGTGGTAAGCTTCATGCCATGAGCTGATTCTGCTGATATTCAGCTCTATTTTCTGTATTTTCTGTTTCTTATATACCACTTATTAGTATGAGTCTAAGAATCATAAGTATGAGACTATTCTATGTCTATTCCTCTCACCCTCATTGCTCTTAGCATAATAGTCTCCATGTTCATCCAAATATAGACAACATTTATGACTTCATTTTTCCTAAGAGCTGCTTAGTAATCCATTGTGTAAATGTACCAAAATTTCTTTAGCCACTCATTATATGTTATTGGGCATCTGAGTTGTTTCCAGATTCTGGCTATTATAAACAGTGCTGCAATAAACGGGTGCAGAGGGCATTTTAGTATTGCTTCTCAATTTTTTTGGAGAAAATTATGTGTCCTATGTTCTTTATTTTAAGAGTTGTTTTAGTGCAGGTCATAGGATGGAGCTGTTGCAGAGAACTGTGTTGGTTCTATGTCTGAGATCTAGGGTTCAGTTTTGGACAGTTGTTATCTAATCACATGGAGTCTAAGTTGAGACCACATGACATATGTTCAAGGTGGGAGGTGTCCCTGTATTTTATAATGTGTGAGTTCTTATCCCTAGATAAGAGCTTGTTTCTATACACAAAATTTCCCCTGTGCAAAAATAAATGGTCCTATATTATATTGCTGGTGCAGTTGGGGGTGAGAGTGTCAGGCTCCATCATCTCTGTGCCCTGGTTTTGACTTGAGATTTAATCCCAGACAAGACTTTTTCTTGCAGGTTTTTCTACTAAGCAGAACCAAAACAGATGAAGTTAAGGAGAAGAAAGCAAAAACAAGACAATATATGCATGTATAAATAAAAAATAAATAAAAATGAGTTTTAAAAAGTAAATAAGGGAAAAAGTGATGCAGGAGACTACCTTACATTTGGGGATTAACAGGTTAAGAGGTAGTGTTATAGAGGTATTAAACTTATGGAGGAAATACATTGTCTTTTGAAATATTCTTGTGAGGGATGCAATCCAGGGCACATTTTCAGCACACACACTGATCTTGTTGAGTTTCAGAAATGATTTGCACAGAAAGGGCTCAGGTAGAGATTTTGCACTGGGGTCCTTCTGGAGCTGAGTCTCTTATCAAGAAACAGTCCAATTTGAGGGGGGATGAGAAGGTGGGCCACAGAGCATGAGTCAGCAGGAGTATTGGTTGTAGTTTCTTGCCAGGGAATGAGATGTGAGGCTGAGTGGGTGTCCATGAGCTTGGGATCTGGGTGATGGCTTATTGGGACAGGAGGCCAGTCTTGATACCTAATGGACTAGGAACTGAGGGTAAAGATCGTTAATAAGGTGGGATATTGGATTGGGATTGGGGGTGAAGGGATAGTAGGATTTTTGATAGGAGGCTATAGGGATAGTGTATAGGAGGGTTTATATACACTATAGGCATGATTGTTTACAATTTAGGTTTGGCTCTCATAGAGGAGTACTCTCTCTATGTACTCATGTCCTTATAAAACATACATTAGTGATCTATTCTTAAAGTGTTGTTAGAGGTCTGACTCTAATAGGATGAGTCTGAGCTCTTAAGGACTGGTTGAATTAAGATAAATAATTAGCTTAGGTATAGCTTAAGAAAGAGAGGAATGGAGAACAGTGGATAAGAGCGAAGACAACAGAAAATTAGGTAAATATAGTAAAATAAATTTAAAAAATTTAATAGATCAAATAAAAGAGATTGATCAGTGCATCAGAGTTGGGAGGTTTTCCCAGTTTCATCAGTGATGTGTTTGGGCCTTGATAAATTAAGGTTCCAAGGTTAGATAGTGGCTGGAGCAGTTTAGGATACACATAGGTTTCACATCTCGAGAACTAAACAATGTGTTAATGAGGCTTCCCTATGTGGGAGGCTACCCTATGTAGTATTGTCTGCTGCATCTTAAGTATTGAAGTTCCTTTCCTAAAAAGAAACTATCAGTGTGGGTTTTATTTGGCATAGATTTAATTGATGAGGAGGAGAAAGAGAAGGAAGAAGAAGAAAGGGGAGAAGAAAATAAGTAGGGAGAAGAGAGAGTGAAAGAGAGAGGAAGAAAATGTTAATTTTTCCAAACATATTCGATGAGTAGGTCCTCTAATATAAGTCTGTGGTTCGCAGTTGACTGGTTCAGTGGTCTGAATGGTCATATGCTTCAGGTCCAAATAGAGGACATAAGCCAGAGAATAAGGGTATACTGGGGGTGTTTTATAAAGACATTTTCATAATGCAAACTGAATATGGTATCTCATATAACTGAGTACCGAGGTGTCAAATTAGGGTGCCCACCCTTTTGTCCAAGAATCCCTGTGGATAGAGAAGCTGAGAAGTTATTTTATACCTAGAATAATTAAGGCACTAAAACATACTGTAAGGAAACGCTGCCGCTGGAGTCTCTGGCTTCCAATCATATTCTTCACCAGTATGAGCTACCTAAGACATTATTATAGGCCTTTGTAGTAAAAGGCTGATTACATACCTGTTCACTAAACCTTTGTTTCCATTGTTGCTGGTTTCTTTATGGTATAATGGATAGTAGAGGCTTTGTGTTTTTTCCCTTCCATTTGTTTTTGAACACTTCTCCCCAATAAATGCTGACAACTACAGTGCTTGAAGTTTCTACACTATTAGACCACTGTATTTGTTCTTAGAGTATTATATGTATATATGGTATATATTAAATGTAGTGCCATTTGTTTACCTCCGTTTCCACTTGTTTGGGCAGTGGTGTTTCCTTCTTGAAGATGGCTTTAGTCTCAATTTCATGAAGTATTTTGTCTATATTTTCTTCTATTTACCTTCTAGTTTTAGGTCTGATATCAAGCTCTTTTATCTATTTTGACTTGAACTTTTTCATGGTGTTAGAGGTCTGAGTTCACTTTTTTGCATATGGCTGACCAGTTGTTCCCAGGACCACTTCTTGAAGAGGCATTCCTTGCCCCACTTGCATTTTTGTCCCTTTATCAAAGATTAATTGATTTTATGATTGGGGTGCATTTTCTGAATACCCAGCTCTATCCCATTGACTTGAAGGTCTGTCTTTATTCTAATATCATGCTGTTTTGATAATTATTCCTTTGTAATACAATTTAAAGTTGGAAAGAATGATGCCTCCTATCTCTTTTTACTAATGGCTGTTTTAAAAACTTTCGGGGAGATTGTTATTTGAAATAAATTTCAAGAATGTTTGAACCATTTCTTTAAAGAATATCTTGAGTTTCCTTAGAGAGATTGCGTTAAATCTTTATAATGCTTCTGGGAATATTGCCATTTTAATAAAGTTGATCCTCCCAATGCATGAGCAGGGTATAGGTCTCCATTTCCTTGTGTCCTCTTTTCTTTTTCCTTGAAGCAGTGTCTTGAAGTTTTCTATGTATAGATCCTTCACCTCTTTAGTTATGTTGGTATTTGAGTTTCTGTTTTACTATTGTGATTGGGATATTTAAATGTCTATTTCTTCCCTATCATTATTTTTTTAATAATTTTTATTATGACCAACGTGAATTACAAATATTTCTCAGTAATACTTGAGGTACATAGTGGCATTGAATCAGGGGTATTCCCACCACCAGTGTTGTCCTCCCTCAACCCCAGGTCGCAGTATCCTTCTCCTTTGCCCTCCCTCCCCAGGCTGCTAGGATAACTGGTCTCCTCTGTATATAGTTTGTTGAAGATTGGCTATCGATTATGTTGTCATTGACTTTGGGTTTGTTGTTTAAGACTGATCATTTTTTATTTCTACTCAATGTTCATATGACTGTTTGGTTCAGGTACCATCCATTTTCCCCCCTTCAATTTATGAGGTGGAACAAAGTGATTCAAGTTATGTGGTTTTGTATGAAAAAAAAAAGAAAGAAAAAACAACAAACAAAAATACCCTAGAAATACTGGGGGGATTCAATTTATGGGGCGGAACAAGATGGTTCAAGTTATGTGGTTCTGTTTCAAAAAAAAAAAAAAAGAAAAGAAAGAAACAAAAAAATAATAAAAAACAACAAAGAAAAATACCTCAGAAATACTGGGGGGATTCCATCTATAGGTTATAAATATCAATTTAAGGGAGGCCTGACCCTCGTAGGATAGGTCTGAGCTCTTAAGAAATATTTTAATTGGGCTCCCTGTGTGTGACACCAGGCGGGGGAAATCCGCGAAAGTACACCGGCCCAGTGGGGCCCAACTGTGAAAAACTGTGAGTGTGACCTGTCTATGTCTGTCTACTGTCCTCTTGCGTGAAACTCTTGCAAATGGGGCAAAAAGAGGCTCCAGCAGAGCACGGCCGCTCCACTTCGCTATGCGGCCGTGCACTCTTTCTAAGGAAAGAACTCCATTGCAACAAGAAGGAAAAATCACACTAAGAACGGCGCTATATCACAGAAGCAAACATTTCTCTCTGGACTGTCTTCTCTGTTGCATGCTCAGGCCTAAGATTTGACCCAGTGTGAGGCTTCATCTACGGAGGACTCCCCTCCCTTAGAGGCAAGTCAGCCCATCCAGAAAGGGAGGAGCCAGAGGAGTGTGCTGCCTGCATCATATAGACAATGAATACCACCACAACATGTAGAAAAACCCACAATACAAGTGTGACAATGGGGAAACAACGCAGGCCAGCATCAGACATAGAGAATGAAGATGACAATTCTGAGGACCAGATAATGACCAACCAACTAATCAACCTCTCAGATAAGGACTTTAGACTAGCAATATGGAAGATGCTCAACGGACTCCAAGAAACCATGGATCGAGTTGAACAGAACACTAATAAGAACCAAGAAAATATGAAGACAGAAATCACAAAACTCCAAACTGAAATAACATGTCAACTAACAGGACTGAAAAAGTCAGTAAACGAAGTGAATGACAAAATGGATAAACTCTGGGACAGGGTATCAGAAGCTGAGAATAGACTTGGTGCTGTGGAAGATGAGATACATAACAATTCCATACAGCAGGAGAGATTGGACAAAAAACTTAAAGCAAATAAGCAGACAATGGAAAAATTAGTCAAAGAATGGGAACAGATGGAAATAGAAGTCTATGATAAGATCAACAGAAACAACTTAAGAATCATTGGAGTCCCAGAGACCCAGGAAGAAACTTTCCAGGAAGAATCAACGGTCAAGAACATCATTAAAGAGAAACTTCCAGAGCTAAAGAATATATGTGATCAAATCCTGCATGCCCGAAGAGTACCAACCAAAAGAGACCCCAGAAAAACCACTCCAAGACACATCCTAGTCACAATGACAAATCCCACAGATAGAGACAGAATTCTGAAAACAGCAAGATCAAAAGGGGAAATCACGTTCAAGCAAGCTTCCCTGAGATTTACAGCAGACCTGTCACCAGAAACACTCAATGCCAGAAAGCAGTGGTGGGATATTGTGACAAGACCGAATGAAATGAATGCTTCACCCAGAATACTATACCCAGCAAAACTCACTTTCCGATTTGACTGAAGAATACATGGTTTCACAGACAAAAAACAGCTCAGAAACTTCACAGACACAAAACCAGTCTTAAGAGAAAAACTGAAAGACCTAATCTAAGACAAGACTACCCAAAAGACACACCAAATTTCGAAATAAAGATGGCGTTAAATCCCAGGACAATTCTTTCCCTAAACATCAATGGACTAAATGCACCAGTTAAGAGACACAGAGTGGCTAAATGGATCAAAAAACTCAATCCAACCTTCTGCTGCCTACAAGAAACGCACCTGAATAGTCAGAACAAACATAGACTCTAAATAAAAGGCTGGAGAAATATTATCCAAGCAAACAACACCCATAAAAAAGCTGGAGTGGCCATACTAATATCAGATAATGCAAACTTTATACTCAGGAAGGTTGTAAGGGACAAAGATGGACATTTTATATTAATCAAGGGGTACGTAGAGCAGGAAGAATTCACTCTCCTAAACATATATGCACCGAATGAGGGGCCAGCAAAATATTTAATACAACTGTTGACAAATCTGAAAAATAATGTCAACAACAACACAATAATTGTGGGGGACCTTTACACGGCTTTGTCAACACTGGATAGGTCAACCAGACTGAAACCCAACAAGAATATACTAGACCTGAGGAGAGAAATGGAAGAAAGAGGCCTAGTGGATATATATAGGACACTCCATCCCCAGAAACCTGGATACACATTCTTCTCCAATGTACATGGGACATTCTCCAGGATAGACTACATGCTGGCACATAAAACATACCTCCATAAGATCAAGAGGATAGAAATTTTGCAGACTACCTTCGCTGTCCACAAGGCTCTGAAATTATGTGTGAACTCCAAAGGGACTCAGAAGAAACACTTTAACACCTGGAAATTAAACAGCCTCATGCTCAATAACCAGTGGGTCTGAGATGAAATCAGGAGGAAATAAAAAGGTTCCTGGAAACAAATGACAATAAAGACACAAACTCTCAGAACTTATGGGACACAGCAAAAGCAGTACTGAGAGGAAAATTTATAGCTTTGCAAGCACACATCAGGAAGGAAGAAGGAGCTTACCTGAGTAGCTTAATGACACAGCTAATAGAACTAGAAAATGCTCAACAAAAGGACCCAAGAATAGGAAGACAGAAGGAAATAACAAAGCTGAGAGCAGAAATCAACGAAGTGGAAACTCAAAAAACAATCCGAAAGATCAACGAAAGCAGAAGTTGGTTCTTTGAAAAAATAAACAAGATTGATAGACCACTGGCATACCTAACAAAGAAAGAGAGAGAGAGAAACTTGATAACTCGTATCAGGAATGAAAAAGGAGAGATCACTACTGATATGACAGAGATTCAAAGGGTAATCAGAAACTACTTTGAAAAACTCTACGCCACTAAAAATGAGAACCTGGAAGAAATGGATAAATTCTTGGACTCATAATCTTCCACGGTTGAAGGAAGAGGATGTAGCATATCTAAACACCCCCATCACCATGGATGAAATTAAAACAGTAATCAAATGTCTGCCGAAAAACAAAAGCCCAGGTCCAGATGGATTCACTAATGAATTCTATCAAACTTTCCAAGAGGAACTACTGCCAATCTTGGCAAGACTCTTTCATGAAATTGAACAAACAGAAACACTTCCAAATAGCTTTTATGAAGCCAACATCACCTTGATACCTAAACCAAACAGAGACGCTACCAAAAAAGAAAATTACAGACCAATATCACTGATGAATGCAGATGCAAATATCCTTAACAAAATCCTGGCAAATAGGATTCAATGCCTCGTTAAAAAGATCATCCACTACGATCAAGTAGGTTTCATCCCAGGAATGCAAGGCTGGTTTAACATCCGTAAATCTATCAACATAATACACAGCAACAGTTATCAAAACAGCATGGTATTGGAATAAGGATAGGTCCTCAGATCAGTGTAATAGGCTTGAATACTCAGAAAATGTTCCCCAGACATACAACCACCTAATTTTTGATAAAGGAGCAGGAAATCCTAAATGGAGCAGGGAAAGCCTCTTCAACAAGTGGTGTTGGCACAATTGGATAGCCACTTGCAAAAAATTGAACTTAGACCCCCAGCTAACATCA
Source organism: Suncus etruscus (assembly GCF_024139225.1). Classification (NCBI taxonomy): domain Eukaryota; kingdom Metazoa; phylum Chordata; class Mammalia; order Eulipotyphla; family Soricidae; genus Suncus; species Suncus etruscus. The sequence continues at coordinate 16,040,488 of NC_064862.1, forward strand.
TGTACGAAGGTAAAATCCAAATGGATTAAAGACCTCGATATCAGCCCCAAAACCATAAGATATATAGAACAGCACATAGGCAAAACACTCCAGGACATTACAGGCATCTTCAAGGAGGAAACTGCACTCTCCAAGCAGGTGAAAGCAGAGATTAACAGATGGGAATATATTAAGCTGAGAAGCTTCTGCACCTCAAAGGAAATAGTGCCCAGGATACAAGAGCCCCCCACTGAGTGGGAGAAACTATTCACCGAATACCCATCAGATAAGGGGCTAATCTCCAAAATATACAAGGCACTGACAGAACTTTACAAGAAAAAAACATCTAACCTCATCAAAAAATGGGGAGAAGAAATGAACAGACACTTTGACAAAGAAGAAATACACATGGCCAAAAGACACATGAAAAAATGTTCCACATCACTAATCATCAGGGAGATGCAAATAAAAACAACGATGAGATACCACTTCACACCCCAGAGAATGGCACACATCACAAAGAATGAGAATCAACAGTGTTGGCGGGGATGTGGAGAGAAAGGAACTCTTATCCACTGCTGTTGGGAATGCCGTCTAGTTCAACCTTTATGGAAAGCAATATGGAGATTCCTCCAAAAACTGGAAATCGAGCTCCCATACGATCCAGCTATACCACTCCTAGGAATATACCCTAGGAACACAAAAATACAATACAAAACCCCCTTCCTTACACCTATATTCATTGCAGCACTATTTACCATAGCAAGACTCTGGAAACAACCAAGATGCCCTTCAACAGACGAATGGCTAAAGAAACAGTGGTACATATACACAATGGAATATTATGCAGCTGTCAGGAGAGATGAAGTCATAAATTTTCCTATACATGGATGTACACGGAATCTATTATGCTGAGTGAAATAAGTCAGAGAGAGAGAGAAAAACGCAGAATGGTCTCACTCATCTATGGGTTTTAAGAAAAATGAAAGACTCCCTTGTAATAATAATTTTCAGACACAAAAGAGAAAAGAGCTGGAAGTTCCAGCTCACCTCAGGAAGCTCACCACAAAGAGTGATGAGTTTAGTTAGGGAAATAACTACATTTTGAACTGTCCTAATAATGAGAATGTATGAGGAAAATGGAGAGCCTGTCTAGAGTACAGGCGGGGGTCGGGTGGGGCGAAGGGAGACTTGGGACATTGGTGATGGGAATGTTGCACTGGTGATGGGTGGTGTTCTTTACATGACTGAAACCCAAACACAATCATGTATGTAATTAAGGTGTTTAAATAAATTAAAAAAATAAATATCTATTTAAAAAGAAGAAAGGGGAAAAGGAGAAAAACGACAAAAATTTCAAAAAACAAAAACTTACAACAAAAACAAAATAAACAAAACCAAAAAAGAAACAAAAATCAAACAAAAGATCAAAACCAGCAACGACAAAAAAGCACCACAGCAACAAATACAACAACCAAACAATACCCATGAGAATGAAAGAAAAAGCAAAGAAAAGAAAAGAGGTCTGGTATGGCAAGTTTTGTTTTTTTTTTGTTTTTGTTTTTTCGTAGTCACAGTAAATATTGGGGAAATTAGAAAGGAAATTCTCTTGGCCTAAAAGACACAGGGTTTCTGCGCTGTTGAAACATACTTTCATGGGAATAACTACAGGCTCCATACACTTTCTTTTTCACACCCCAAGGGCTTTTTATGGTGCTAGAAAACTCTCGGCTCAGTTGTGGATGATAGAATCAGGCTTCTAACTAGTGAGTTTGGAATTTGCATAAGCCTAGGATGAAGCCTAGGAGAGTGTCTTTCTTTGTGGTTCCCTATAATTATTTTTGTATAAGAAGGTCATTGATTATTGTATGTTAATTTTGTAACCTGCCAATTTACTGTACAAACTTATTGTTTTAAGGAGCTTTTGGGTAGAATCTTTAGGATTTTCTAAATACCGTATTTTTCATTGTATTTGAGCTGTGAGAGCTTGACTTCATCCTTTCCTTTCTGGATACATTTTTCTGGATATATTTTTCTTGCCTAATTTCTAAGGCAAGTACTTCTGGTACTATGTTAAATAGGAGTGGTGAGTGGGAGCTGTTTTCTCTTGTGCATATTTTAGAGGACAGGCTTTCAGTCTTTCTCCATTAAGTAAAATATTTGCCATGGGCTTGAGATAATCTCAACATAATCAAGAAATATATGATCTCATGTCACATATTTTCTTTACTCACAGGTATACAGTTAAAGTAACACCACCACATTCTGTTACAATACATGTCCACACTTCCAAACCAGATGTGTTCATCAAGCTGATGATCCTGGAAAATGAAGAAATCATTGTGAGCACCATTGGAAAAGGCCAAGCTTTACTCCCAGCTATTAATTTCTTGTGGGGTGAAAAAGATTTGAGCTCCCAATGTAAGTGTGATATATGTGTAACTTCGTAGACTTATGAATATATTTTCATTTTATATTTCATTGTCACTATGGTTTGAGTAATATGGTTTAAGTTGGTGTCTATGATATTGCTAGAGATAGTGTTCTCATCTCAGTTGAAACCAAACCAAAATTACCAAAATCTTATGGACCAATATCTTATGTTACTTCATTATCTTCCCATCTGATGCCTGCACCACTTCCTTGTCTGGCATTCTCAAATTAGGGCCAAAGGTTTGTCATCACTTATTTTTTCTATCTTCTTTTTTGCTTATTCATAAACCACAAATAAATTACACTTCTAGTACTTTCATCCTTTCATGTTCTTCCATCCATCTGAGTTGTAGCAGACTTCAAAATTTCACCTTTCCTTATGGGTAATACAGTATTCTGTTATGGATATATGCTAAGTTATTTTTATTCTTTTCCACTCATTGGACATTGGCTTTTTTATACTCAGGTTATTGGACTATATACACAAACATGAAAACATGCATTTGAAAAGATAAATTTCCATGTTAGCTTAATGCAGCATTTAATATAATGTCCAGTATATGCCAGTGGCCAGTGACTTTTAAAATGTTTTCAGTAAGACAACAAACCTAGTAAAAACTTTAGTCTGTAAAACTTGTTATCAGGGCAAAATGTTTGCTCAAACTAATGCACTGTGTGCACTCCTTTCAAAATAATATCTGAAGACAAATAGAATTAAGATTATACTTGAGGGGTTGGAGCAATAGCATAGCAGATAGGGCATTTGCCTTGCATGTGGCTGACCTGGGTTTGATTACCAGCATCCCATAGGGTCCCCCAAGACTGTCAGGAGTTATTTCTGAGCACAGGTCCAGGAGTAACACCTGAGCTCCACCAGGTGTGGCCCCAAAACTAAAAAAAATTTTTAACTTGAAATATATTTTTATAGTTTGTATTTTTAGATTTGTGAATGCCAAATAATATTTTATTACTCAAAGCAACTTTAATTTTTTCCAATTTATTATTTTTAGAAATGTTTCTATATTTACAAAACTTTATTAGTTTCAACATAATATTCACAAGTGATTTTATTAAAGTTTATTTCTGGACAATAGAGATGTACTATTTATGAAAAATAGCTATATACTCAATTATTTTAAATACTACAGAAACTTTTTTAAGTTTATTATTTGACCTTCAAAAGTTACTATATTCTCTTTTTATTTTGCCTTTGTTTTTAGACATCCCCTGGCTCTGCTCAGGAATCACTGCTGGTAGAGTTTGAGTATAGTAAGAGGTGACAGACATTATAAATCCCTGTTGACTGCCTGCAGACAAGCTCCTGCCTGCTGTACAATCTTATATTATAAGCACACTAAAAGTATTTTCAAGGGATGTATTCCTTTGTTTAAAATTAAGTTTAAATAATTCCAATGACTATATTTTACAAATATCATTTAAGCACTCTGTATTTTAATTTAAAAGTGACAGTTTAATCTTTCAAATGTGTCTGAAATACAGGATTTCTGGATAATTCTACATATATACTGAATATCTTGGAATACTAATTTTTAAATAGTAATTTTATTTAAATAAAATTTATTTAAATTTAAATTTTATTTTAAATTTTATTTAAATATTATTGATCAGACTTTCAGATTAGTTACTTCTTTATCATAGAATAAACTTTTGAATTCATCATTATGCCTTATAGCTCTTTAAAATATTTAACCTACTTTATTAGTGTTGTGTTCTCTTTTGTTTTGTTTTATTTGGGGCCACATCTAAAGCAATAGTGAAGGTTTATTTCTGATGCTATGCACAGGTGTTGGAATAACTGGTTTTCAACCTATTCAGGATATTTCTTCTTTGCATGTGCTTGTTTCATCTGTTGTGTGGAGAACCTCTAAACTGGCCTACCCTACCTGTTCTTCACCCATGAAGTAGTTCTACTCTTCCTAATAATACCTTGGATCAAATAGATTTCTTCCAATTTTGGTCCCACAGCTTGCTAATCTGCTTGCCAGTGCTGTTTGCCTGCTTGCAGGTAGCTTGTAGTGGAAGTTCCCAAGCCTGTTTTATCTCCTAAACCTGATGTCATTTATATCCTGTGTCAGCGTTGTTTCCAGACCTGCATTCCCAATGTTATGAGGATTATGAGATTCCTCTACATCTGGTGCCATGAACAAGGATGGGTGAGATATTTCCTGGGTGAATTTCATGGTTACTCAAGTGGATAATTCCACGTTGGGTAAAGAATCTAGTTCTTGGTTGGCTCAAGGCTACGATAATATCTTAAGTTTTGCTAGAGGTACCTTGGCCCCTCTTCAATTATTTTGTCACCTCCTTTTTTAGAACAATTGCCATAATTTATGCAGGAGTCATAATTTGTATACTAGTAACTCTGCTATTGCTACAAGTAGGTGTTATGTTTATGTACTGTGTACTACAGGATGCAGAGGACAAACCTTCCAAAATTCTTCTACTTCAGAAAATAAAAGCACCTTCCCATAGTGACACATACTCAAGCCAAAAGTCCTAAAGCTATTAACTCACTGCCTGCCATTGGCACTAAGCCAGAGTAATCACCAATTGCTGAGATTAATATACTTGAAACAAATAGCGAAAATGAGCCACCCACAGGCTCTTCAGATGCTGAGACAAAATGTGACTCTGAATGATAATTCTCCACTCCTCCACACCACAACTCATTGGAGAGGGACAGAAATCTGCTTATGATGCTCACTCCCATAATGAAGACAACTGATCCCCAGCTTATGTCAGCATGAACATGGGGACTTTCAGCTGATTTTAAAAAGCCTGTTCAGAGTATGGGCTGATTTCAGTGTGTGTTTTTTTATTGAATTTCTTACTCCCTGGAGTGAAGGTGAGATTTTCACCCCCAGGATTTTCATACAGTGGCTAAGAAATACCTAAATAGTTCTCAATATACACAGTGGAGATTGTTGTTTTCTGACTAAGTTTAAACCAAGCTTCACACTTTAGGTCATGCTGGAAGAATGATCTCTGGAATTCAATTGTCATATGAACTTTTGATAGGGGAATCGGATGATACAGACCCCAACAGGCAGGCACTTTTACCCCATGCTATTTTAAAACTGATCCATGAGATTGTGTGCATGGGAGAAAATTGATATAAATACAGAATTTAAAGGTAGCTTTACAAAAATTTTCAGGCAACTTCAGAGCTTTTTGAAGACTTAATAGGAAAATTAATGGTCACTAACAAGAGTCAGATTAGGGGTAAGAAATTTTAGCAGTATCTGATAAAAATGTTAGCTTTTAAGAATGATAATGAGGATTGCCAGGAAATCTTATCCCCTCTTAGAGAAAAAATGAGAATGTTATGAGATTTATGCAGGCTTGTAGAATTGTTGGGTCAATAGAACCTAAGGCTCATGTTAATGTTTGTATGAATGCTTCGGCAGTCTATTATGTATGAAGGCAAATTCAGAGGAACCAGAATTGATCAGACTATTGTTTTTGTTTTGGGGTCACACCCAGTGATGCTCAGGGGTCACTCCTGGCTTTGCACTAATAAATTGCTCCTGGAAGGCTCAGGGGACCATATGGAATGCTGGGGATAGAACCTATGTCTGTCCTGGGTTGGCCACTTGCAAGGTGAATACCCTACCACTGTGCTATTACTCCAGTCCTGGACCAAGCTATTTTTATAGAGGATACAGAGGCCAACTCAATCCCATCTCTCAAAGCCAATCACATGGACTTGGTCCGAGATGTGGTAAAGGATACCACTGGGCAAGAAACTGTTTTTCATCTTCTTATTATGTCTTGAGAAAATTGGAAGAGTTCAAACCCCAGCTCCATGATGAGTATAGGTCAGATATTTTTTTGTGGTTAAATGGGATATTTCTGCAGATACTTCAGATTTCTCCTGGGAGTTGTCCCCTCATGGCTGAGATTTTACCAACCAGTCTTGGGAAACTGGTTGAGGGACCAATCCCAGGTCCCACACAATCAGGGAACATTGTTATCAGTAATTCTGCTTCTCATCCAGGGCCAAGAGAGCTATGTTCAATAGACTCATTGCAAGCTGCTACTAAAGGAAGATGTGCCTAGATACCCCTGCCCTGAGACTATGATCATAACACAAGCCCAGTTTTCTTACAATTTAAAATCTGGCATAAAGGTGCCAATTTTTCAAGGCACTGTAGGCATGCTAATGGGGAGAAGCAGCCTGACTATCAAAGATGTTCATGTCCACCTGGGAATTATAGATTCTGATCATGTTGGAGAAATAATTGTTTTTTGTTTACTAACAGTTGGACTTTTACAAAAGGGGAAAATGTGGCTCAAATTTTACTTCTTTTAGTTATGTCAGGCTGCTCTCTAATCACCCAAGGATAGGAAGATTTTAAGTACAAACCCCCATTCCTCTGTTAACCCTTTAATAGTTTTTACTGCTAAAATTACACTTAAAGTGTAAAACTTAACAGTTCTTACTGCTAAGATTAAGAAGAGCACCCAATGTTAACCCTTGAGATTAATGGCAAGAAATTTAAAGACATGCTTGACACAGGCATAGAGATCTCTGTGATATCTCTACAATAATGGCCGCATAATTGGACCTTGCAAGATATACCTAATTACCTGGAGGGAATAGGTGGTTTTTGATTTTGTGGTCTGTCTAACAAATAACAAGGTGGCTGAAAGGTGTTGTCAACAGATGGCTTTAAAATAACCACAGAAAAAAATCAAACTATTCCCCCATTTCAATATTTGCACTATGTTTTGAAATGTATCTCGGGGCGGGGGGAAAAAAAGAAATGTATCTCAGTATACACCAGAAAATCTCTATCAGAAAAATCTCAGAACCTTTTCTGTTTGTTTGTTTGTTTGTTTGTTTTGGAGGGGGCACACCAGCGATGCTCAGGGGTTACTCCTGGCTATGCTCTCAGAAATCGCTCCTGGCTTGGGGGACCATATTGGATGCCAGGGGATCAAACTGTGGTCCGTTCTAGGCTAGCACATACAAGGCAGGCTCCCTACAGTTTACGCCACTGCTCCAGCCCCTAGAACTCTTAATGATTTTCAAAAACATTTAGATGACATAAATTAGATCCATCCTTCCCTTGGAATGTAAAACTTTGAGCTTACCAATTTATTCTACTCTCTTGAAGGAAATTTAGCTTTACTTAGCCCCAGCCATTTAACTCCTGCAGCTCAAAAGAAATTGATTTTTCTTATAGACCAGCTTCAAAAGTTCTATCTTTCTGGGTTCACACCTGGAGATAGTTTGGTTGCTGATCTTTGCAACTGCACCCCCAAGTCCCCAGTGCCATATTAGCTCAACAGTCTGGATTATTGGAATGTATCTATTTACACCACACACACACAGCATGCACATTTATGCCATACTTAAAGTTAATTACTGCAATTATAATCAAATCAATACAAAGAGCCATTTATTAAATTTTGTCACTGATGTTATGGTTCTGCAAATTCCAAAAAATGAAGTAGAATCCATACTGCCCCTCAGTGACTGTCTTTAAAGAACTTTAGCCAACTTCTCAGGAGAAATCTCTTTATTCCTATGGAAAAACCTGGAATTTCTTCAGAAGGATGCATTTTGTAATCTATTCTGTAATCCATTCCTCCCCCCATACCTGACAACCTGTGCTTTATGAAATCAATAAGAGGAAGTTATTAGAGTAACTGGTTTTCAACCTATTTCTTCTTTACATGGACTTTTCCTATCTGGGTAGGAATAACCTCTGGGTTGGCCCCATACCCCTATTTGTTCTCCACCCACGGAGTGGTCCTATCTTCCCAATAAAAGACTTGGGTTAGAGAGATTTCTTCTGGTTTGACCCCACAGCTGGCCTGTCTTCCTGCTAGTGCTCTTTTTGCCTGCTCGTAGATAGCTTGTGGTGGAAGTTTCCCAAGTCTGGTGTAGATTATTTCCTGTGTCAGTATTGCTTACAGACCTGCATTTCTCAATCTTCCTGGGATTAGGATATGAAGCTTCTTCTACACTCAGGGATTATTTCTTGTAGTATTTGGAGGACTGTGTACAGTGTCAGAGATTGAACCCAGCTTGGCCATACCCAATGGAAGTGTCACAGCCTCTATACTATCTCTTTGACCCATGTCATTTTCATCTTTTTGTTTTTCCCTATTAAAAAAGTCCAATGTTCATTTTATTTCATTGAGTGAATGCTCAATTCACATTTTAAGTCTTGTTTCTAAGATTATCTTAATTTATTAAATTATATACAGTGCAGAATATTATGATCAAACTATATCAAGCCATAAAATTTAAAATTTTAGTTAAATAATTATGAATTATAAAGATATTCATGACTGAGTCTTAGGCATACAATGTTTCAATACCAATCTCTTCATCAATATCCATTTTTCTTCACTAGTGTTCAAATATACCTCCCACATCCAAGGAAACACATTTTCTTTACTCTCTCCCTTCCATTAGGCATTGTGTTTTATAATATTGTTACTGATTGAATATGTTGCATGTCACTTTACTTCCTTTTCATACTTAGTTCTGGTTCAGAGTGACTTCTTCCTTCTTTAATTTTTATAATGGTCGCATCCCTGACCTTTCCCTACCTTCTACCCAGTGACAAGTGTTCCTACTAAGAACTAGTTTTCCTCTTCTTTATTTTTATTAACTTTAAAACCACAAATCTTTATATATGGTGTTTTTGTTTGTTTGTTTGTTTGTTTTGTTTTTTTTGTTTTGTTTTTGGGTCACACCCGGCAGAGTTCTGGGGTTACTCCTGGCTCTGCACTCAGAAATCACTCCTGGCAGGCTTAGGGGACCATATGGGATGCCAAGATTTGAACCACCATTCTTCTGCATGCAAGGCAAACACCCTGCCTCCTTGCTATCTCTCTGCCCTCCTATATATGGTGTTTTTAAAGTTAGATGTAATTTTTATTTTTTAATTTTTCTCCTGAATATTGAAAATTGATGAATTTTTATGTTTTAAATAATAAATAATTCAGTGAATTTTAACTATTAATTTTAAAATAAAATTTGGTGAATTATTTTAAATTCTATTTTATATTTTGATAATTTTTTTGATATTTCCCTGTGACCTGACTTAGTTTTATTAGTAGTTTACTGAAGTTTATAAAAAATATAATTTATAAAATTTAGAAGTAAATGGCTTAATGTCTAAACACATACTAATATTAAGATAAGCATTATTGATTTTGACAAATAAACACCTCAACCATTTTATTTACATTTTATTTTGGAATTAATATGTAAGGTTCTATTAAAGCATGTTAATATTCACTTTCCTTTTAAGATATAGACATTTATTTCTAATATTTTATCTTGACTTATTTTATTTATATTATATAAATTTAATAAGTTTTCTGATATTGCCACTGATGTTTTTATTTCCACTAATTTGCCTGTGCATTTTGTTTATTCAAAGTTTTTTAAAACTTTTTTCTTTGGGTTAGGCAAAATGTACAGCAGGCAAGGTGTTTGCCTTGCATGCACCTGACCTGGTTTCAAAACTCAGCATGATTTATGGTTCACGACCTGTGTGCATAGTCAGAAGCAAGTTCTGTGTACCATTAGATATGGCCCCCAAAATGAAAAAAAGTTCTGTCTTACAATAAGTATTTTTGACTCAATTAAATATACTATTCTTTAAAATGGTACAAAATAATTCATTCATACTTATTTTGATAAAATATTATTTTCTGAATCCTAATTCACTTGAATTGATACTATTTTCTAGTGGACTTTGCATTACAATTTATTTACTCTTTTTTTTTTTTTGGCTGTTGTGTCATACCAAGCAGTGCTCAGAGGGTTACTCCTGGTTCTATGCTCAGAAATTGCTCCTGGCAGGCTCGGGGGACCATATGAGATGCAGGGATTTGAAATACTGACCTCTGTATGCAAGGCAATCACCTTACCTCTGTGCTATCTCTCCAGCACCACATTTGAACCACTGTCTATACTGGGCTGGCTGCATGCAAGGGAAACACCCTATCACTATGATATCTCTTTGGCCCCATACTTCTATACTTATTTAGAAATGCTATTTAGGGGCTGGAGCAGTGGCACAAGTGGTAAGGCATCTGCCTTGCCCGTGCTAGCCTAGGATGGACCACAGTTCAACCCCCCAGTGTCCCATATAGTCTCTCAAGCCAGGAGCAATTTCTGAGCACATAGCCAAGAGTAGCCCCTGACTAGCACCAGGTGTACCTCGCCCCAAAAAAACCAAAAACAATTTAGTTCAAAAAATATATTTAGTTCACATTTCTATTTTGTGATTTTTTTTATCTTTTCTTTCCTTTATTTTATTTTGGTTTCTGGGCTGAGCTGTGCTCAGGGGTTATCTTGGCTTTGTGCTCATAAATCATTTCTGGCAGATTAGAGGGACCATATGGGATACTGAGAATTGAACTCTCATCAGCTGTGTGCAAGGTAAACACCCTATGACTATGTTGTGTTTTTTTTTTAATTTTTATTTTGATCATATTGACTTACATATCTGTCACAGTAGTATTTTAGGTACATATTAACATTGAATCAGGGTAATACCCATCACCAAATTTGTCCTCCCCCCACCCCCATTCCCTTCTTGCAACCCATATCCTCCACTATCACCCCCCGGGCTGCTAGAGTAGGTGGTCCCCTCTTTGTCTAGCTTGCTATTAGTGATCATATTATATCTGTTTGGTCCTGGTTCCCTCCCTTGTTTCCCTCTGTTTGAGAGGCAGAGCTAGATAGTTAGAGTTATGTGGTTTTGTTTAAAGGAAAGAAAAGTAATAGAATGGGTTAAAAAAAAGAAAGAAAGAAATCAAATAAGCTGAAAATGGGCAGAGTCCTTCTAGAGGCTTTCATGTTTTTTTTATTCAAATATTCTTTACTCCATTTCTACATTTTTTTTACAAACATGTGAAGGCATTTAAGGTAGTTTATTTTTCCTGGTATAAATTTCTCTTTTCCTTCTAAAGATGACTTCTATTCATTATTTTCATGTATCTAGGTTTTAGTTTGATTTTAAAACTTTAATGGGCTTCTATATGTACCTTCCATTTTTCTTCTCTAATATCTGGTTGTACAAATTTTAGTCTTTTCAAAATATTATATTTAATATCTGTTTTCTGAACTGTCAAATTGCTCATGATTCTATTGTGCTTTACTCTGTGACAAAATATCTTGAGATGTGGGCATGGGGAAGAATCTCAGAAAATAGAAAAATTATCTCCTAGATTATTACCTTCTTCCAAGAATCAGAATACTGGATAACTAAAAACAGTTGTTATATATATTTGAACAGAATTGTAATTTACATTTGATTTGCATGTGTTTCTTAAATGTATATTGTACAAATTAATAAAAGGCAGCATATTTTAATCTTTGTCCCCTGTAAAAGGTAATTTTATTATGCTTATAATAAAACAATAAATAAAAATTTAACAATTAAAATGAAATTTGGTACTGGAGAGATAGTGCAAGGGTTAAGGCAAATGCATCTATCTCTCCTAGTTTGAACCCCTAGGATTTTGTATGTTCCCTCCTGAGTTTAGAGACTTAATAGCTCCAGAGCACTGCTGCATGTTGGTTAAAAGGAAATGGATGATTCTTTAAAAATCAAAGCAAAAATAAAGTAAAAATGCTTTATTTATGTGATAACACATTGGTGTCAAATGTCAAACAAATGCACTCACTGGTAATTTAATTATCTCTGAATATTTTAGGAATTGTTGAGTTGTATATTCTTTTTTTTTTTTTTTTTTTTTTTGGTTTTTGGGCCACACCCTGTGACGCTCAGGGGTTACTCCTGGCTATGCGCTCAGAAGTTGCTCCTGGCTTCTTGGGGGACCATATGGGACGCCAGGGGATCGAACCGTGGTCCGTCCTAGGCTAGCGAAGGCAAGGCAGGCACCTTACCTCCAGCGCCACCGCCCGGCCCCGAGTTGTATATTCTTTAGTATCAGTGATAGTTGCACTTATGTGTTGCTTTATGCAAGTCATATACGATTATAATTTTTTAAGGAATATTTCCAGGAAGTCAGTAATGTAACTTATTTTATTTCATTATAGCAAATTACATTTGTCTCTTTTTTGAGTGCTTTATAAAGAAACAACACAATCATAATTATCAATAACTTTATGTTTATAGATTTTAACTTAGACTTAATATTTCATTTATCCAGCTAGCAAGCAACTTATTTCAATTTATCCTTCAACCAAGAAAGAACCAGAATACTCTAAAAAGAAATCTGCTATTGTAAGTCAGAAAATTCCTAAGAATAGACCTGGAAGTGTGATAGTAGACTCTGTCTTGGACGAGGAGAACATATATGTGCCCTTTACAGAAGAAAATACTAGCACACAACAGCAGGTACTTTCATGTATTAAAAAATATTGTTCTAAAACTCAAATAGATGAAAAGTTAATGATAAATAATATCAATAATTAATATGAAGAAAGTATGTTTTTCCTTTTGAAAAGGTCATAAACAGTCTTTTAGGATACACACAACATAATATCAGGAGTTAATGGTTTGGAAAACAACATTGGGCTTCTGTCTCTAAATAAGGAATGACATTTCCTTCCACCCATGTCAGGAAGCATAAGAAGCACTAGGACAATGGGGATATAACTCTATTATCTGCAGCCTTGCATTTCTTCACCTCTTTACGCACTCTCTTTGAGCATAGAAAGACATCCTAACTTTTATCTCTCAGTCACACATCAGAACCTGACCACATTTAATGAGGGAAGATTGTAGCCATGAAGATACAACTAGTATTATCTAGCTATATAGCATCTATGATAAGAACTTTAGAGAGCAATTTTAAGGATGTTCAAGGAACTCAAAGAAAAAATAAAATGAAATGACAATAAAATACAAAAGGATGGGGCTGGAGTGGTGGTGCAAGCCAAAAGGCATCTGCCTTGCATGCGTTAGCCTAGGAAGGACCAAGGTTCGATCCCCCAGTGTCTCATATGGTCCCCCAAGCCAGGGGTAATTTTTGAGTGCATAGCCAGGTGTAACCTCTGAGCATCAATGTGTGTGGCTCAAAAACCAAAACAAAAATAAACAAGAAAGAAATGTACAAGAGGATGTAAGAGCAGAAATGAGAAAACTTATAATAGAAATGACAGAACTGAAAAAAATGGGTAAACATGATTAAATAAAACTCACTACATAGACTCAAAACTACCTTTACAGGAAGAGCTAAAGGGATGGATACTTTAAGAAAAATATATTCCACAAACACATCAGACTCTTGAAGAAATATGGCACAAAAATCCTATGATGTTAATTTCTTTCAATGTCAATGACTAAATGCATTAACTAAGAGACACAAAGTGGCAGGATGGGTTAGAAATTTGAACCCAACATTCTGCTGCTGGGAAGAAGTACATTTCAATTGTCAGAGAAAACACAGACTTAAGTCAAAGGTTTGAAGATGACCTTCAATCAAACAACTCCCTCAGAAAGATGGGAAGCAATAATGGTATCAGATGAATAGATTTCAGGCTTTAAAAGGTTATGAAACAGGGAAGTTCATTCTTTAGTGATCAAGAGATATACATATCTTGGAGAACTCACATTTTTAAACATATATCCACCTAATAAAAGACCAGAAAAATATTTTAAAATAACTGCTAATAGTCTTGTAGAAAGATATTGACAAAAACAGAATAGAAGATGGAGACGTCAGCACCACTCTGTCACTTTATGATAAACCAACTAGTTTTAATCTCAGTAGGGAAATACTTGCTTTGAAGGAAGATCTTAAAGAGAAATCTAGTAGATATATATTAGATTTTATTCTCAAAAGACCTAACAGACATTATATTGCAATGCATATGGAACATTGTCCAATATAGATAACATGTTGAGACACAAAACCTGCCTACACAAAGTCGAGGATGGAAATCATAGCAACTATCTTCTCAGACCATCATGCACTGAAAGTAGAAGTTACCAAAAAAAGTAGAAAAATAACTCAAACATCCAAAAATTAAATAACTAAGTAATGGTTAATCAAAGAATGAGTGAGACAACTAAAGTGAAAATCAAGATTCCTGAAACAAAAGAAAATGTGTACAAGGTCTACCCGACCTTTGAGACAAAACAAAAATGGTATTGAGAGGAAAGCTTATAGTTATGCAAGCATTTATCTGGAAGAAAAAATGGCCACAGACATAACTTGACTGCACTCCTTAAGAAACTGGAAAATGACTAATAAAAGAAGACAAAGGCAGGCAGAGAGAAGGAAATAAACTTAGAGCAGAATTTAATAAACTGGAATCCAAAAGCCCAATCCAAAGGATCAATATAATTAAGAGCTTGTTCTTTGAAAAAATAGACAAGATTGATAAGCCACCAGCAAAACTCACAAATAAATAGAGAACCCTAGTAAACCATATTGAATAAGAAATGAAAGTATCAATGTTACAAACTGTACCAAAAAATTCAAAGGAATCATCAGAGATTTTGAGTCTTTACGCCATGAAACCAGGGAACCTAGCGAAATGGATGAATTATTAAACTCTTATAACCACTTTATGCTGAACCAAGAATATAGGGAATACATGAACAGAACTATTGTGTTAAAAGAAATTGAAAAGATAATTGAAAGTCCATTCAAAAACAAGAGGCCAATACCAGATGAATTTATTTTTGGGTTCATTCAAACCTGTGTGGCAGATATCCTGTCAACTTTTTTATAATTTGTTTTTTTGGGTCACACTCAGTGGCACTCAGGAATTACTTTTGGATATGAGATCACGAATCACTCCTATATAGGTTGCCAATGATGGAACTCAGGTCAAGGGTGTGCAGGGAAAAATATCCTATCTACTTTGCTATAACTCAGACCAATACTGCCAATACTTTTCTGGCATTTTTAGAAAGTCAAAGAAACAGAAACACTCCAAAACAGCTTTATGAAGCAAACATAACCATGGTATCAAAATAAATAGGTACCATAAAAAAGAGAATTACAGGCTGATTTCCTCAATAAACATAGATGTAAACATTCTCAAGAAATTACTAGAAAATTGGGGTTGAAACATTAGTGCATGATGGACCATGGTTCGATCCACTGGTGTCCGATGTGGTTTCACAAGCCAGGAGTGATTTCTGAATGCATAGCCAGGAGTAACCCCTGAGCATCACCAGGTGTAGCCCAAAAACCAAAGAACAAAAACAAAGCCAAAAAACTGGAAAATTAATTTCAACAATTCTTCAAAAAGTTGATACACTATGATCAAGTGGGATTAATCCATGTTATGCAAGGATGGTATAATATACATAAATCAATCAACATAGTATACTATATCAATCAAAGGAAAAATAAGAATTATATGATCAAATAAACATATGAAGAGAAAACATTGGACTTCCATTTGTGATAAAATATCTTCAACAAAATGTGAATTGAATTAACTTTAACATAGCCTGGGTCATTTGCCCAATGCTTATTGCAATCATTCTTTTCTTTCTTTTTTTAAAATAATTTTTATTGTGACCAAAGTGAATAACAAACATTCCACAGTAATATTTAAGGTACATAATGACAATGTACCTTAATGTGCCATTACCACAACTAGGGCTATCCTCCTTCCACCTCTTTTCCCAGCATGTGTCCCAGATCTCCCTCCTTTGCCCCCCAGAGTGCTAGTGTAAATATTCCCTTCTGTGTATAGCTTGTTGTAGATAGGGTATCGATTCTGTTATTGACTTTGGGTTTGGTGTTTAAGTCTAATCGTTTTTATTTCCCCTCAATGTTCATATGGCTGTTTGGTCCTAGTACCATTCAGTATGCTTCAAAGAGGGAGAAACATTGAATCTCTTAGGCCAAGGGAATTTCCTTTCTTATGTTTTTCTTAGGCCAAGGGAATTTCCTTTTTTATTTCCCCAATACTTAATGTGCCTATGCAAAAAAAAACAAAAACAAAAACAAAACAAAAAAAACCAGGCGTACAAAACCTTGCCAGACCAGCACTTCTTCCTTTATTTTATTATTTATTTTTCTTTTTATTTTTTCTTCTGTTTTTTCTTTTTCTTTTTCTTTCTTTCTTTCTTTCTTTCTTTCTTTCTTTCTTTCTTTCTTTCTTTCTTTCTTTCTTTCTTTTCTTTCTTTCTTTCTTTCTTTCTTTCTTTCTTTATTTCTTTATTCTTTCTTTATTTCTTTCTTCTTCTTTCTTTCTTTCTTTCTTTCTTTCTTTCTTCTTTCTTTCTTTCTTTCTTTCTTTCTTTCTTCTTTTTCTTTCTTTCTTTCTTTCTTTCTTCTTTCTTTCTTTCTTTCTTTCTTTCTTTCTTTCTTTCTTTCTTTCTTTCTTTTTCTTTCTTTCTTTCTTTCTTTCTTCTTTCTTTCTTTCTTTCTTTCTTTCTTTCTTTCTTTCTTTCTTTCTTCTTTCTTTCTTTCTTTCTTTCTTTCTTTCTTTTCTTTCTTTCTTTCTTTCTTTCTTTCTTTCTTTCTTTCTTTCTTTCTTTCTTTCTTTCTTTCTTTCTTTCTTTTCTTTTCTTTCTTTCTTTCTTTTCTTTCTTTCTTTCTTTCTTTCTTTCTTTCCTTTCTTTCCTTTCTTTCTTTTTCTTCCTTCCTTTCTTTTTCTTTATCTTTCTTTCTCTTTCCTTTTTTCTCTTCTGGTTATTATTTGTTGATTTTTTTTGTTGCTGGGTGCTTTTATTTGGTAGTTATTGAAACCATTCTTAAAGAAGAAAAGTAATGGGGCCAGAGGGATTGCACAGTGGTAGGGCATTTGCTTTGCATGCAGCAGATCCAGGACTGATCTTGGTTTGATTCCCAGCATCCCATATGATTCCCAGAGCCAAGAGCAATTTCTGAATCCATAGCCAGGAGTAACCCCTGAGTGTCACAGGGTTTGGCAAGAAGAAGAAGAAGAGGAGGAGGAGAAGGAGGAGGAAGAGGAGGGAGAAGGGAGGAGGGAGAAGGGAGAAGGGAGGAGGTAAGAGGAAGGAGATAGGAGGAAGATGGGAAAGGGAGGAGGAGGGGAAGGTGAAAGGGAGGGGTAGGAAAAGAGGGGTAAGAGGGGTAAGGGGAAGGATGGAAGGGGGAAGGGAAAGGAGGAAGAAAAGGAGGAGGAAGAAAAAGAAAAGAAGAAGAAAACTAAAAGCTCTTCCCTCTAAATCTGGCACAAGACAAATTTACCCACTCTTTTCACTTCTATTTAATGTTGACTAGAAGTACTTGCTATAGCAATTAGATAAGACAGGAGTACTAAGATCATCTAGATAGGAAGTGAAGAAGTCAAGCTCTCAGTATTTGTGGAAAGCATGATCCGATGTTTATAAACTCCTAAATACAAAAAGTACCTAGAAACAATATATTTGTATAGCGTTTTCCTGCATTTACATCTCTTTTGAGACAAAAGTGAGTTTATGGAGCTGCCCTGTGCAAACATTATTTTACTATTTTTAAATAAATGAAAACATTCTGTTTAAAAATAGTTATACAGTGCCAGAGAGATAGCATGGAGGTAGGGCGTTTGCCTTTCATGCAGAAAGTCGGCATCTCATATGGTCCCTCGTGCCTGCCAGGGGCGATTTCTGAGCCCAGAGCCAGGAGTAACCCCTGAGTGCTGCTGGGTGTGACCCAAAAACCAAAAAAAAAAAAAAAGTTATACATTGCATCAGGTAATCATAGCATTTGTTATAAAAACAGATTTTTTACAATCAAAACTATTTAGAATAAATCATTTTAATTTAATTCATGACTTAATAAACAATATCATGATTCTCATATACATATTTATGTTAACCATAACAAATGGAGGCTTTGAGAAATTCCAGTGTTTACTTGTGAGAAGAAGTTCCTAAGTATTACAATATAAATAGTGTTGACTTCACAACCCCTGCACAAGTTAGACTATTACCATTTTGGAGTTAGGGGGATAGGACCACATCCTTTATGGGATATGGGATAATTATGGAAAGATCTGGAAGCACTAGTAGGAAAACTGCTCTTAAGCTATACATAATACCATCATTACCTCTATAGAAGATTATGGCTCAATTAATATTTAACATAAGTTCAAAGAAAACTAGGGCTAGAGAGATGATATCGTGGATTAGGTGCTTCTCTTGCACATGGCTGACCAAATTTGATTCTGTCACAACATATGGTTCTTCAAACTAGGAATAAGCCCTTAGCACCACTAGATATGTGCCTTTTAAATAGAGAAATATGGGCCAGAGAGATAGCACGGAGATAAGGCCTTTGCCTTGCAAGCAGAAGGACAGTGGTTCAAATCCCATCATCCCATATGGTCCCAAGCCTGCCAGGAGTGATTTCTGAGTGAAGAGCCAGGAGTAACCCCTCAGCACTGCTGGTGTGACCCCCTCAAAAAACAAACAAAAAATAGAGAAATATGTTTATTGCTAATATTTTCTTATACATTTTACTTTACTTCACAGGCTTCTAAGTATATTATACAGTCTGTAGTATTGTATAATAGTTGGCCTCTCACTGAAAGTCAACTGACATTCATTCAAACACTAAAAGATCTAGAGAAAAATGATGCTAAAGGTATGTTACTTGAATATGTTAGTGATAAATTTTATATGTGATGTAAATATTTGATAAAAATTGATAATAACATATAAAGGATACTGTTGCTAACAATTTATATAATACAATCTGTGGCATTTCACATCATGCTAATTTACATGCTTTTAAATTTTTACTGTTTTATTTATAAGCAACAAAAATACACAACTTATTAGACTAGTTTAAAGACATTATGTACATTCATTTAAACATATGTAAAGAAATATACAGGAAACTATTTAATATAAAATCATATTTTTCAAGTTGTTGAAAAAAACCTTAAACTATGTACTTACCACTATTTATATGTAAATAATTTCTAGAGATGAAGACATGTATTTTACATTTTCTTTGTTTTTAGTTTTTCAAATAAAATTTTTCTCATTATTCCTCTTTAAAAGAAAATACTAGTTTTATACTTTAGAAAAGGGAATTTCAAATAGTCTCTATTTCTAAATGCAACATCATATTATACAATATAATAACTGAATCCTAAAAATTAGTATTTTCAATTCATGTTATTTTAAAATGTTAAGCAATTTAGAGCTCTAAGCCAGACGAATGCCCTGAGCCTTGTCTGGTATAAACCCTCCTCCCCTAAAAAGAAAAGAAAAGAAAGAAAGCAAGAAAAGAAAAAGAGGAGAATTTATAAAAATAGCCCTAAAAAACTAGAAAATAATAAATTGCATGAAGCAAGAAGAAAAAAAAAGAATAACAGTTTACTATTGTACCACAGATGCTTACCAATCATACTAGAATATCACCGAAAAGCATCCATATTGGAAGTGAATAGATAGCAGTGATGGTCAAAAAATCTTCTGTATATACTAGTGACATACTGTAAATACTACTTTGAACTTCAGTTATTAGTTTATGACATATGAATGGTAACATAGAATTTATAAAATGTGTACTTATTAAAAATAAAATATAAACCATTTTTCTATATTGCAAGCTTAATCCTATAGGGCTTGGGTTTTGTTATTCTATTATGACCTATATTTAATTTTTATTTCCCCTAGGAATTCAAATGGACAAGCTTGAGGATTCAACTAACTCAGGGAGCCCAGATTCCCATACAATTAACGAGGGTCAAAAGTCTTCAGGATCTTCCAAACTACCCAGGAAAGGCAAAGAAAAATATGTTGAGAAAGAAAAGACACCAAAAGAAAAACAAACCCTTCGCAGTGACCCTCAGGTATAGTCTCTTATTGAAGACATTAACTAATAAACCTAAATTAACACATGTATATTAATTTAATCCTTACTGGCCTATCTGTCCTAAGCATCAGGTTGTGAAGCATTCCATTTCCTTGAAGGAATATTCACTGTACAATTTCTGTAATTTCTTTCCCTTTTTCAGAATCACTAAAGGTTAAGTGAACTTTTGGCATGGAAAATACTATTCTTGAGACATGAGGTGAGGTTAGCCAGTTAGTCAGTGATGGTTTTGGTTTTGGGTTTTGACCCACTTCCAGTAGTACAAAGGACTAACTCCTGACTTTACTCCGGCTGGGCTTGGAGGTCTATATGTGGTTTTGGGGGTGGGGTGGGGGTCAAACATGGGTTAGCCTCGCCTAAGGCAAGCACCCTGCTCTCTGTATTCTCTGTACATTTGTTTCTTGAACTTTAGAAAAAATATTTTAAAGTTAGCTAGTACGTTTATAGTGGGAATCAGGGTAGGTATTGTTCTAGAATTTTCCAAGTAGTGGCAAGTTCTGATTTGAGTCAACAGTTAAAAGCAACTTAAAGTTCAATCCATTAAAATCTGCTATTTCTAAGCATCAAAGTGTGATCAATTATTCTAGAATGGGGAGTATAAAATGGAGGAGACATTTTAAGTCTCAAGGTTCAGATCCATATGATTGCTGAAGGTCATGATTCCAAATTCTGACAAGTAAATTGAGGCCAGAGAGGTAATACAATGGCTAAAATCTTGACTTGAATGTAGCTATGCAGCTGAATGGGGCTCACCCCAGAGTCCCACAAACCCCACCAGGCTGAGCAAAGATTCTTGAGTAAGTCCTGGGTACTGCCAGGTGTGGCTTTAAAACAGGCAAACAAAAAATGTTTATATGGCTAGTCAAATAGACAACGAAGAAAAAGAAACCTTAGAAAAGAAAGCATGATAATTTGTCCTAGATTCTCATAATGGAAAAACTTTCTATTTTCACAAGATTTAACTTGTACAGATTCAACTATCAGAAACATTGTGAAGGAAAGACATTTAGTCTGACCAGCTTGAGAAAGGGCACATCTGAGGGTTCAGTGACAGGCTGCTTTTCTTGGTTTATGTTGTAAGTATAATTGGTAGAGCCCAGCTGAGTGCTTGTCTATATGCCCAAAGAAATTCTTTTCTGGTCCAGAAACAATAGTGGGGGCCAGAGCAATAGAACAGTAGGTAAACTGATTGATTTGCATGCAGCTAATCTGGATCAGTTCATAGCACTGCATAGAATCCCTTGAATCAGGAGTGATCCCTGAACACAGAGCCAAGTAATCACCACTGGATGTGGCCTCAAATCAAAATAGAACTTAAAAAGAAGCAATAGGGTTTGTGTCCAAGAGTAAAAACAGTCTTCCTTCAGGAAACAGAAAGCAAACAACTGCATTTCTTGTGTTCAACCACTAAACATTAGTGGTGGGGAGTGACACTCACATTAGAATTTGGAGACTTAGCATGTTTTCTTTGAAACTGACTTCTTTGACAGAATATGTCAAACCATTTCACAGGAAACTTTTAGCAATAATAGAAAAGGTGTTTAAGTTTGGCTCACCATAGGCCAACTTCTCAAAAACTTAAGAAGCATTGGGAAGAATTTGACTGTCAACAAAGAAGAGTGTTAATCCAACCAACAAATCTCTGAAAGAATAGTGTTCACTTAGAGAACTCTCTTCACAAAAGCTGTCACAATAGAAAGACACACAACTATTAGAAAGTCAAGTCTTTGTGTCTCTTAAATAGAAGCTGAAATTTTGGACATCATTTTGCTTTGGGTGGGGAAAGTGTTCAGGGGATGCTCCTCACTCTGATCAGGAGCAACTTCTGATGGTGCTTCATAATCCATCTATAATGCTCCACTGTTTGGCACTCATTCTATCCTTTTTATCTAGTCAGATTAATCCATCCTTAATGTGAAGAAAAATGTCTCAGTAAAGCAAAATAAATATTTTTATGTTTCAAGTCAGCCCCTGAAAAGGTTGACTAATGGAGGGATGGAGGATGGATGAGGTCTTTCCCCTCCAGCTCAGAGCACGCGTCTGCCACCCTGTCCAGCCGACAGTTCTGAGGTGAAACGGCGGGTAAACAGCTCGCAGACAGTCAGGCTTGTGGAAATATTAGCTTTATTCAGTGGACAAGACTGAATTCCAAAGTCTCAGCCTCAGTTCCAGCCAAAAAGCTCCTCGCCTTCCACAGACCCTTGTTTTTATAAAATCTCCCAGAATCAGGTACCACCCAATGGTGGGATCAGATACCATCCAATGGTGGAAGCAGAATCAGGTACCATCCTAGGGTGGGGGCAGAATGCCAGGTCACACCCAAGGGTAGGGCACAATCACCAATCAGGGTAGGGTTAGTAACATAATAATCCCATAAAATGTTTACATACACAACATTTTTATATCAATTTTCAACTGAAGATGAAACCACTGGATAAAGTAAACAAAGTCTACAGTTTTTGGTTTCCTGATGGGTCAACTAGATTTAGAATATTCTTTTTTATATTCTAGATAATAATGCAAGTTTCAATGGACACTGAAAATGATTCCTATGCCATCTAAATAAAAATCTGCCAACTGTATAGTCCTACTGAAGTCATATATTGGTGGATTTATTCTTCAATTAAGAGTCAGAATAACAGGAAAATGTGATTAAAACTAATCAGACACTCAGCGAAGCAAAACAAAAATGTGGAAGTGAGAAAGTGTGCACCTTTTGAAATATAAATAGATTATAAGGATATCTATTGATGACAGGACTCAGGCATTAGGTCAAGTAATAAGAAAAAATAAGCTAAACATCTGCATTAATAGAGTTGAAAAACTGACTTTATTGCCCATAATTTCCTGAGGGAAAGGAATAGATGCCAAGGAAAAAATAATTGCATATTTATTATGGTTGGGACAAATGAAGGCCATTGCTCTCCTGACTGTGTAATTTAAAAAATATGGGTTTTAATTGGTTACAAGTATCTGATGCAAGGAAGGGATTAACATTCACAAAATGGATTGTGGAGGAACAGAGTGCATGGTCACACTCACACAATAAGAATATTAATGTTGCTTTCTCAGAAAGCAGTTCATAAGCTCTTCAATATATTTCTTATGCAAGTACAAATAGCTGTTTTTCCATAATAGAAATATGGAGATTGTTTCATATAAGGTCCTAAGTAACTGCACACAGATATTTTATCCTTTTATTGCTTTTTTATTGTTAAATTGGTATGGTTAAAACAACAAAAGTGTTTGTTTTCCAAAACTATCCATGATTCCTGTAGTAAATTCTTACTTTTTAGAAAATAGTTTAAAAATGAGAGGACTCCTTCACCCAGAGTGGTGTCACAAGTGGCAGGGCATTTGCCTTGCACGTGTTTACCTACAAGGGACCAGCATCCCATATGGTCCCCCAAGCCAGGAGCTATTTCTGAGTGCACAGCCTGAGCATCACCACCCAAAAAGCAATAAATAAATAAATAAATAAATAAATAAGAGAGGACTCCTCTCAGAGCTGGGGGAATAAATTAAAATAAAATAAATAAAATAAAATATATAAAATAAAATAAATAAAGTAAAGTAAAGTAAAATAAAATAAAATAAAATAATATAGTAGGACTTTAGAGTTTCATCTGATGCTACAGGATATCATGGCAAATTAGGAGGATGGGTAGAGACAGAATCAGAAAACCATGAGACCTCTGAGTTACACATTCTAGGAGCTAGACTAAGATGATTAGTTCATAAACCATAAAGGTGTACCAAGAAAGAACAAGTGAACAAAAGCAAGCAGATTGCTTGAGAGAGAATGTAACAGTTGCAGAAACAATACGTAAATGCATAAATGGAACTTGAAACTAATGGTATTAACCAGTGATTGTACCAGTTATGCATATGTGAACAAGCTTATAGTAACCATTATATATAGTAGATGAAAAATGCCTTCCTAGAAATGATTCACCTTTATTTAAGTTCCAGGGGTCTCAAACTTGCGGCCTGGGGGCCACAAATGGCCCTCCATACAACATTTTGTGGCCCTGCCCTAGAGGAATTTTTTTCTGCTTTGTTTTGTTTTAGTTGTTTGGGTCACACCCCCCAATGTTCAAGGCTTACTACTGACTTTGCACTCAAGGATCATCCCGACTTTGCCTCCTGCGGCCCCCAGGTAAATTGAGTTTGAGATTAACAACTACTGTGAGCTGCTCTCTAGATTAGGTTCATTTTAGAATCCACAAGAATCAAGTTGAGTCTCTCTCTAGTCTCTCAAGTATTTGCACCTGGATCTTGGTCAGACTTCTGTAATAGTATGTGCTTGTGGAAAATATCTTAACTTAGATGGCACATTGCTTGCAAACAAACCTTTGGCTAGATTTCCCATTAGAGTGCATAACAACTCTGAAAATGGGATATTAGGAGAAAAAGGTAAGAAGAACTTGTGGACATAGGCTTTAAAATTGTCTCATGTTTTCTTCAGTTCTGAAGATACAGAAGTTCTTCTATAATGATCTATTGTCTCCTGGTGCCTATTTTTGACTCAATTTTTGATTCAGTTTTATGTGTGAAAACAAAGCTCTCCATGAAGGTTAAAATGAAAAAAGCCAGATAAAATTCAGTTGGAATAGTTGGGGTACATTGAAAACGTTAAAAATTGAAAAATATTAAGAAAAAAAAAGTAAAATAAATGAACAGATAAAAAGAAAAACTGGTACGTTTCATAGCCTTTCATTCTTTTCACAATTGTGAAAGAATATTTATAGTCTCAAAATTAAAGTTCGTGCCACAGGTTATTCAGAGTTAATAAATTCAAGTTTAATTTAATAACTGGGATTAAGTAGAATTTTGAAATGCTCATCATTCCTGGGAATCTTAAAAAATAATAGTTTGAACAACTTTTACCAAAGGTAGGCTCAGTTACAGAATTCCTTTATGATTTGCTTTTTTATGATAGTTTAGGAATCAATATTTTAGTACTTGATTTTAGTAAATATTAGTGTTCAATAGTGTGATGCTTAAAATTGTTAATATATTTACTAAAAAGGAAATAAAGTCACTATAATTTGAACTTTCAATTTCATCAGTCATGTTGAAAAATCAATTAATTTATTTTGGGTAGAAACACCAATTTTTCCTTCTTAATTTTTTGTTTAAATAATTTATTTATACCAATTTTTTATTTTAAATTACTTGTACCTTCCACTAGCTTCATTGTACAATGCAAATGCTAGCTTTTACCGCAATATCAGCAAAATATATATATATTTATATATATAATGTTCCAAAACGGAATTTTCTTTAAGGGCTTTTACTCCATTTTAAATATGAATATATTTTTTCCTGTGTAAAATTTATTTTCAATGCTACTTTGTTCAGAAACATATGAATTTTCAATCACCAATCTCTTTGAAGAAACTACAGTGTGTAGACCTTGGTTGATTTTATTTTTTGATATACTAGTTAAATTCATGTTTATTTAATATTATTAAAATCA
This sequence comes from Suncus etruscus, assembly GCF_024139225.1. Lineage (NCBI taxonomy): Eukaryota > Metazoa > Chordata > Mammalia > Eulipotyphla > Soricidae > Suncus > Suncus etruscus. The sequence goes on from NC_064862.1 coordinate 16,066,151, forward strand.
GTGTTTGAAACTCACAGAGGAAATATTTCATAATTTAAAAAAACAGACCACAGAAGTTTAAATCCTTAATTTAACCCCTACTCAAACCTTATGTTTGAATAGAGACTTATGAGGCTTTCCCTTAGTCTTTCTTAGTGCTTCTTCAAAACAGTCAGAGAGGTTAATGATAAACTCATTTACTGAACCATATAAATGATGATGATATAAAAAGCTTATCTACTTTGTTTTGTGCTTTAAGAAAAAGAAATTAAAAAAAGAGAAAGAAATCAAATAATTTACAAGCGTGAGAATTAACTTCATATAAGAATATTAAGGGGATATTGTAGAGAGCTAGATCTTTTTTGATAACATTGAAGTCAATGAATATTGAATCAATATCCCAACCCCTCATTTTCTCTCCTCTCATGACCTAGTAGAATATTGACATTGCCTAAATTTTATGCAAAGTACTAATAACCACTGGCACTTAACAGATAAGTGTTTTGGACTCTAAGAGCTCTACAAGTAAATTTCTCTTACATATACAGTTCTTTACTCCAAGATCTTTGAAATTGATCCAGTGAGACATCTAACATTGATTTCTACAATATATATGTAAATATAGTGTCTTTAGACTTCCTTAATTAGAAATGATTAACCATTCCAGCCCTCATTTTTATTTGTTTGTTTGTTTGTTTTAATACCACAGCTGGTGATGCTCATTGCTTACTCCTGACTTTGTGTTCAGGGATTACCGCTGGCAGGCTTAGTGGACCAAATAATAATAACATAATAAATATAAAATAATAATATAATATAATAATGTAATATAAAATATGATATTATATAAGATATAATAAACATAACATAACATGCGTTAGTCGTGTGCAAGAAAAGTGCCCTACATATTGTCCTCAGTGCCCTCAGCTCTGTTCTCATTTTTGAAAGAAATACTATGAATGAGCAGAAGTATAACTTAGAATTTTTTGGATTACAGTTTTCTAATAAATTTTCTTTAGAGTAAAAATTATTTTTCTGCTTTGCTGTGGAGTCAGCTATTTATCATACATTAACCCTAGGCAACTATTCTGGAATTTCATACAAATAAATGATAAAAATAAGGTATACTTTTTGTGCTCAACTGCTTTACCTCAAAATAATATCTAAGTGTTAAAATTTACTATGGAATACACCAACAGTGTGCTACATTTTAATAATTAGGTAGTATTACATTTTATGTATATATGACAATGTATTCATATTTCAGTTGACAGACATTTTTATCTATAACCTTTTATGGATAAGTCTAATGCATTTTGTCCAAATTTTTTTGTGAATATGTTTTTATTTTTCTTCAATAAGTACTCCATAATGAAGTCCCAAATCAGAATGTAAAATCGAAATCCATTTGAATGGTGGATACCATTTGACACAAAGGTTTTAATTTTATTTGTGCAGGCACTTCACTCTCAACAAGAAGACCCCAATAAACCATACTGGGTTTTGAAGTTGGTCACTGATCATAGTGAGGGAGAGATTTTAGATGTGAAAAAGGATACAGAACGTGCTGATGAAATCCGAGCAATGAAGCAAGCCTGGGAAACTACTGAGCCAGGAAGAGGGATCAAGGTTATGAATGATTTCATTTGAAAAGTTGTTCTTTGATTTTTCAACCTTAAGCATGAACTGCAGTAAGAGTCAGGTGTCAAAACTGTATAATCTTTCCTCTAGGAGTATTCACTAAAATTGTGTCAAACATTCGGTAACTAAATGGTAAGACCATGTTAATACACATACCCAGATAACTTGCAAATAGCAAATGCATATCATGACTCCACTTCTAGAACCAGTGTGTTATCTCTTTCTTTCACATAGTCTGGGTTTATTTCCACACCTGTCCTTGCATTTCCAAGTGAAAAAAAAATCAAGAATTTAATAGTTGATTTAGGGGTTATTTTGTTTACCCTCAAATAGATTAAAAAGCTGATGCTGCCTCTTATGAAATACGCAGAATTCATTTCTCTCATTTCCAAGCACTAATTGTAACAATAATTGTCATTTCCAAGGGAGTGGTGCGTGTCTTCCTTAGCAATGTGCTGGCATCTCAATTTGAAATATGTACTTTCCCTCCATACCTTTTTCTTTCCCATTTCTCTAAATAAATCTATTTTACCTCACCCAAAAAGAAAAGGATCTTTGTCATTTTGGAACATTACCCTTTATATATGTTTGTTTCCAAATCAGAGTTTCCAAGTGAAATGAGAGCAATTCATGAGGATTTCCATCTATGACTGAATGGCCAGCTTAATGCATTTTTTTATGGATTGCTTCTTTATTATTCCTCAAAAATAATGATCAAAATCATGGCTGGCTTGCAAATCAAGTTTATTCCAAACTGCCGTAGTCATTCACGTGTTCATTGTTTGTTCTGTTTACTATTTGTTATATATACTATACTGTTTGCTGATAGTGTTTGTGTTTTAGGCAACTCAGGCTCGTCTGCATTACTTGAAGCAGTTAGTTAATGAGAGCAATTCATGAGGATTTCCATCTATGACTGAATGGCCAGCTTAATGCATTTTTTTATGGATTGCTTCTTTATTATTCCTCAAAAATAATGATCAAAATCATGGCTGGCTTGCAAATCAAGTTTATTCCAAACTGCCGTAGTCATTCACGTGTTCATTGTTTGTTCTGTTTACTATTTGTTATATATACTATACTGTTTGCTGATAGTGTTTGTGTTTTAGGCAACTCAGGCTCGTCTGCATTACTTGAAGCAGTTAGTTAAGAAAATACCTGATTTTGACACTTCAACTGAAAAAGACACAAAATCACTGGATGAAGGTCAGTGAATCATCCCCACTGCCTCACAGCACAGGTCTGTTAATGTATCTCAGAGAGACAGTCTGTGAATCCTGCTTGGTAAAAATAAAATGTTGCTAAGCCTTTTCTTCATTTGAGTGTAAAAAGTCAATGTACAGAACTTTAAGATAATAGGTTATGATTTTCTTTTTACTTAGAAAATTTTATTTTTCCCTAAGTATACACTATTTTTTTTTAAATTTTAGCAAAGATAACCCAGGTTCTGGTACAATAATATAGTGGATAGTGTGCTTGCCTTACAAGTGGCTGTCCAGAATACCCAGCACCACATATATAATCTCCTGAGCATTGCCATGAGTTATCTCTTAGCACAAAGTCAGGAGTAATCCTTGAGAGCCTGTGTGTGTATCAAAAATAAATAAATAAATAAATAAATAAATGAATAAATAAATAAATAAATAATAAAAAGCCAACAAAGAAAAAAAAGGAAAAAGAATAAAAAGAATATTGTGCAGTTGTCACAGCAGGGTGCTACCTAATTAAAACGTATGCAAACTTGGCAGCATTTTTCTTATCTTTTTTTTGGGGGGGGGTGTACTCACGGCAGCACTCTGGAGTTATCTGGAGTAATCCAAATTCTGCGCTTAGAAATTACTGCTAGCAGACTCAGTGACCAGATTGGCCATGTGCAAGGCAAGTGGTGTCGCTCTAGCTTTGAGGCTGCACTTTTTAATAACAAAGATAGCACTATACATCTGGAATCATTATAATATCAAATAATAGCAATAAAACTCAGAGTAGTAATGCTAACTACTAATATTAAGTTATTATCATAGACCTGGAACTGTGTAATAGAAATTCTAATTTCACTTAATACTCATATTAAATGTACTTTGGGTTAATGTGGAGTGGGCAGTAAAATATTGGAAGAAGGGTAAGAGTGAGCAGGAATAGAGACCAAAAAGTTGTCTACAAAAAAACCCAATCAATTATGGATCGCTTTTTTAAAGGTATTTAAGGTTTTAAAGTATTTTTGTCATTTCTTAAGAATGATAAATTTAACTCTACACCATCAAGTAAAGCTAGCTTTTGATTGCCATTAAGTAGTTGTAGTGCATCCCATAGTACTCAGACCTGCCAGATGGACTCCCAGGAATTGTGGTGGTAGAAAGAATCTTGCTTGAGGATCATTGGGACCCCAGTTGTGTAACTGCTTTTTGGAACTCTTGAGTTTTGTTCTCTCTCCTGCTGTTCATTATAATTGTCCCAGAAATGCATGCTCCTAAGAGACCATAAAAGAGCTTTATATGCTCTGACCCCTATATTTCCCAAGATATTTGTGACTTCCTCCCTTCTCTCAAATCACTTCATTCTTACTGCATCTCTTTTTCATATATCAGGTAATTTAGATTTTCTTTCTTCATGATTCCAGAAGACATGTAGATAATGCCTTGATAGATGTTACTCCTAAACATGCTTGCTCAAATCTAAGTCATCAACAAAAGGCAATGAATGAAATAAAAACTGCTTTCAACTTAATTTTTTATTAGAAAATGCATCTTCCAAAGTTACAAAATTTTGTCTTAATTTCAACCTATTTTCTGATTTTCTTTAAACAGTGATTCTCATACTACCTGTGATAAAGGATTCTCACATTATCATGTCTGTCACAGACTGAAAATTTTTATAAAATTTAATTAAATAGTCATCTAATGACAAGCATGCAAAATATTTCTAGATTCTAAATTTTTTTAATTCTAAATTTTTTAATTTTCTAAATTCTTAATATTTCTTAACATTTGGTTAGAACTTACTTTGTAGGGCAATATTATTCAAATGGGGGTTTTATGGCATGGGGTCCTTAGGATATTCCAAGGGCTACAGCTGAGGATAGAGTAAGTGGAAGCCATGGTATAGAACTAGGGGACCAATTAGTAGAACAGGGGTACACAGGAAGAAGAAAAATGAGGAGACAAAATAAATTAAGAAAGGTTAAGAAACATTGACATAAAAGACCTGTGTATGGACTGCATTTTTCACAGATTCCCTCTAGGTGCTGCACTGTTCTGCAGGCCTAATAACATCTTATCCCAGTCTTGTTCATAGCCAAACATAAAGTTTTACCATTAATGGCCCCTTGCAGAGCCTCTTTATATAAATATGTAATATTTAATATGTTTTCTCCTGCCATAGAATTTCATGGGATATAAAAAAAACATAAAATTGACCAAAAAGCAATATTTTTGGTTAGTCAGTAGAGTTGGTACCTATAAAAGACAATTCAATTAATGAAATAATGAGGAACTACACAATAAGTAGATATATTTATATAAAAAGCAAATCAGCTTTAGATATTCAAGTTTCCAGTGAGCCTAGATGAAACAAAAGAAACTCTAAGTCATTGGATTCAATAAGTATCATACTATAAATTATCAATACTTTAGTAGTATTTATTTTAACTTACATTACAAAGTGGGAAAACATGACCTGAATTTTATTACTAATGACTTAAAATTAAATACAGAGTTAAACTTATATACAAAAGTTAAGTTGCATATTATTTCTATTTTTGTCATGTGGCATGTTTTTATATACTTTTAACAATGCAAACCTCACTTGCATATTATTTTAAGCTTTTAGATATTTAGATCAGATTATATTGATTTCAATCCAAAATAAATTCTCACTTTAAAATTTTGTTGTTTTGGCCGGAGAGATAGCATAGAGGTAGGACGTTTGCCTTGCATGCAGAAAGAAGGAAGGTTGTTCAAATCCTGGCATCACATATGGTCCCCAAGCCTGCCCGGGGCGATTTCTGAGTGTAGGGTCAGGAGTAAACCCTGATCACTGCCAGTTGTGACTCCCCCAAAAAATGTTGTTGTTACTTTCCAACATTTTTGGAGAGTATTACAATAACATGCTTAAAGGTTGTTTACATAGTGGCAAGGTGAAACCTTTTGAATGATAGAGTAAAAACGACATAGTCTCTTTCTCCCCAATAAACATATTATTACATATTAAAAAATTAAAATATGTAAACTTAAACTTAAACTATACAACTGAGTACAAAATAGTTATCAAAAATGGGAAAAGCAAAAACATATAAACTTAGTATATTTAGTTTCCTATTACTACTACACCAAATAACCACACATACAGTGCTAAAACTTAGTCCATTAAATTAAGAAGAGCATAAATTCTGGGGCCAGACGATGGTGCAAATAGTAGGTAGCATTGTACACACTAATATAGGATGGACCGCGGTTTGATCCCCTGGCATCCCTTTTGATTCCCCAAGCCAGGAGTGATTTCTGAGCGCATAGCCAGGAGTAACCCCTAAGCATCACTGGGTGTGGCCCAAAAATTAAAAAAAAGAGAGAGAGCATAAATTTAAAATGTGAGGTGTTAGAATGACTGTATTCCTCCTGGAAGCCTTGTTAAAACCGTTTCTGTTTTGAGTTCCTTTGGCTGATAGTTACAGTGAGCAGCTTTAACTATTAACTATCTAACTATTTTCTATTTAAATATTTCTTCTCTCTCCCACATTCTCTTCCTCTTTTCCTCTGTTTTTTACCAGCTGCTTTTTCCTTCTTGAATTTTTCAACTGCTTCTCCCTCCACCTATCTCCAATAGTTCAATTGTGACAACACCTCGTACACCTCAATAATTCAATATTATACTTTCATTTTCAGATCATTAATTTTATTTTATTTCTCAGAAATTTGGACAGAGGTGTTTTGGAAGATTCATTTGGCCACTGTCAGTGTGAGACATGACTTACATATTTGAGGATCATTGAAAAATTTTATGTCTGACATTGTCACTGCTGCAAATTATAGAGCATTTTGTGACAAAAGAATCAGCCATAGTCAATATCATAAGCTCTCTTTCTCAATTTAGGGAGGCAACAAATGTTGGGAAATTTGAAAAGAGAAATTGGAGTAAAAAAAATGCTTGGTTTTGAAAAACTTCCTACAAACTTTAGCATATGGATGCCTAAATGTAGAGAATAATTTTGTGTATACTCAGAAAGATCAAGGAGCACAAACATGTCTCCCATTGAGTATAATATTCTCAACAAGTGAAATGAGGAGCAACTCTTTATACATCACCAAAATTTTGATTATTTCTAAGCCTCCAAACGAGGTTTAGATCTCTTAGATTCCTTAGGCAGGAAAATAAAATTTAGTGGCAAAAGTGTTTAAGAAAAATGGTTGATAAATATTAGCTGACCACTAAACTATGATGATCTAGATGACACTTCTAAAATCTGCTTCAGTTTTTATAATATTTTTAACTGATAATTTTATTATAAATAATATTACTTCATTAAAAATAAATGTTAAAAATGGTTTAGGTATTATTTGCTAAATGCTGCAGGAGAAACAACTCAACAATAAATCATTTTAAAAACAAAAGCAATAATAACTGTTAGAGAGAATCATACTACATTTCTAGATTAGCTCATATAAAAATATACAGCTTTTTATAAATGTGTGAGATTTGCTAATAAATGTGCTAATACATTAATAGATGTGCTATTACACTAATGTATGTGAAAAATGCCTTAGTAACAAAAGTACTCAATATAAAAATGACTTGAGAGAACGAGGATTATGTAACAAATGACCCCAAATTTCAAAGCTAATAGTATAACAACATTTTGAAAAGTCAACAAACTCTTAAAATTTTAATAGCTTATATAAATATTATGGTTTATAAAGTTGTTCATAATAAAATTGTTTCTGGCATCTAATGTTCTAACACCTATCCAAACACCAGTACAAATAGTCTTTTGCCATTGTCCTGAGTTTTGTTAACATCTACCTTCAAGCCTGCCCTCTTGGTAGGCACAAAATTATTTGCTTTATACTTGTTACAACTAAATAGTAATAATGTCATCAAAAATTGCAGTAAAAGAAAAATTATAACATTTGCTTCAGGATGCAGTCATTAAGTAAGTCATTATCTAAAAATTTACTAGGCTATTTGTTGTTTTTTGAACATTCTATGGTAATGGCTTTGTTGGGGCTTAGGTGGCTTCTGTCCTATGATTACATCTAAATTGTTCTGTGTCAATTGGGGTATCAGCATTAATAAATTAGAAGGCTCTGGGGATTCAAATATCTGTGATTCTCTGGGTCATCATGTTGACATGGTGGTGGCTGTGGGACGTGGGTGTGGCTGCCCATTTGTACTCTGAGAAGACTCCACAGTTTTCAGGCTCAAAGCTGGTAGACCTGGAGTTTTCCCTTAGGTTTCTATATAGAGATTAATCGTGACGCTATGAAGTTGGGCACTTGCCTTAAACGGCAATTGTGGATTGTGGATGTAGCTGCTGTGACTGTAGCAGGGCATGGGCTCATCCACACCTCTCCCAGGGACCCCAATTGGTTTCAGTTTCAGGCAGGTGTACCCATAAATTTGGGCAGGTTGGCTTATATCTTTCTGAGAATAAGAGGAATTTAAGGAGTTGGCAAATGAGGTGATGTAGTGGCAGCTGAAAATCTTTCTAAGGAATTAAGTGAAATTTCGAGGCAATAGAAAGAAGATACTCTCACCAAAACCAGAATATCTATACGGAGATAGAACTTATCATTCAGGCCCAAATGAAAATTCTGGAACATCAAATAGCAAAAGTGAAAATTTAATAGATTCACCATGATAATTAAACTGACGTGTATACCAAAATGATTCTGAAGAAGAATAAAATAATAAACTTGAAATTACCAGTGCTCAAAAGACATGAGAATACAATAAAATCTAACATATCCTAATATTTATAAATTACTGATCATCTCACATCTTACTTATTTTTTAAAACTACTTTTAACTACACATCCAGTAACCACAAAGAATTTTAAGAAAGATCAATACAGATCCACCATTACCATTGAACAGAACATAGTACAGAAAAACATTCATGAGGTCGGAGCAATGGTGCAGCGGTAGGGCATTTGCCTTGCTTGCAGCTGACCTACGACTGACCAAAATTCCATCCCTCAATGTCCCATATGGTCCTGCAAGCCAGGAGCAATTTCTGAGCATATAACCAGGAGTAACCCCTGAGCATCACCAGGTGTGGCCAAAAATAAAAAAATATATAAGATAAATATTCAAAAAAGAATCTTAAAAATACTGAAAGCAGAAAATTAAAAAAAATTATTACAGAAATCCTAATAAAATTAAAAAAATGTATATGTCCTCAGAAATGAGGTCATAAATCTATGAGATTTATTTATTGCTTGATATTATAAAAGAGAAATTCTATCCAACCATATTCTAGATCTATTAGCACTATTCTTCAAAATTTGATGCAAAACAAGCACATTCTCAGATAATCACTACAAGAGTTCATTTACTAATCTGACTAAAAAGAATGCTAGGGCTGGAGCAATAGCACAGTAGGTAGGTCACTTGTCTGGGAGGAAGCTGACCTAAATTTTATCCCAGTCACCCCATAGTCTCCCCTGAGAATTGATATGAATGATCCTTAAGCATAGATAAGTGTGACCCGAAAAACAAAAAAATATATAACTAAAGAAAATCACTTGGGTTGAATAAAAATGTTATCATAAATTAACTCAAATTCACAAGTAAAGTTAATAATCTGAACATGCTAAAACAATGTAAATTATACTTTCGATTTAGTTAAAATAATTTTAAAACTACTGCTATATTTATATTCATATATGAAAATAGTAGCATAAATAATATTATATGGAAAATAGTTAAATAGAATAGTTTCTATGTACTACTTGAATATTTAATGCTATTTCAGAATATATAAGAAAGTAAAATGTGTACTGTAAACTCTGAAGTAGCTATTAAGAAATTCAAGACTAACATGTCTAAACAAATAAAACATTATAATAGATGAACAATGAAGGCAGTAGTTGTATGGAAAAGTATATACAATATTACCCATATATTCATGAAAATAAATGAATAAATTTTTTTAGATGAGAGATATTATTAGACTGAATTTTAAAAACAGGATCTTTTATGTGATAACTATGAGATATATTTTATATTTCAGAATACAAAACAAGTTTTGCTAATTACAGATGAAAGAATGTATATTGCACAAACAGCAACCATGATAGACCCAGAATAACCAATTTATGGCAGAAACAAACAAAAGTATCATTAAAGTTCAAGAGGAATTTCTGATGGCCAAACAATCTACTAATTAAGAATATAAAATAATGATAAGGAACCATATATCTACTAGCATACTGACAAAATCCTTGAAGCAAACTTTGGCATAATTGAATTATTTAAACATATGCTTATGTTTATTATGTAGACAATGCAGCAATTTCTCCATGATTCATTTAGTGCCAATACACTACACAATACTTCCAAATAACATAAGATAATATTGAAAGCTTGATGTTGAAAATTTTGTTAATAGATCACAAGATTGATTTAGACTCAGTGATAGAGATTGAGGACAGTAAAAATTTAGATGACACAAAAAAATAGATTTTAAATACTCCAGAATATTTCACTCTTTTACTCCATCCCATCAAAATTATTCTAAATTAGGAATTAGGGACTAGACTAGAGTATTTGAATAGGACTTTAAAATTAAATTAAAATAAATTAAAGTCGATACTCATTGAAATCATTAATCATAGTGACTAAAATACTAAAGCAACCTAAGAACCCAGATGAAGCTGATAAAGACAACAGAATATGAGTCCGGCATAAGAAGTAAACCTTGTCATTTGCAACACCAGGAAAGAAACTTGCTAAGTATATTTATTATATCTTCTGGTATATTTATCACAGTTTCCAGTCTACCTAAATGAAATGTCATGAAGTGAAGTAAGTTAGATAAAAATAAAAACACATTGTATGAGTTCTTCCGTGTGGGAGATAAAGAGAAACATACTGAGAAAATAAAAGAAACCTGAAACTTTACCTAAGATCTGACAATTGTGACTACCACTGGGGAAGAAAGATGGAGTGAGTAAATCAGATAAATGGGAGAATTATTTGATAATGCTTAGAGTTAGACTTTTGTTGACTCATAATGTAGAATGTATAGGCATTGAAATATAATGATAATTTATACTGTAAAACTCTATATTGTTTAACCAATATTATATCTCTGTAATAACAATTTAGTAAGACTTTTACTTTGTAAATTTAAATTTTATTATGAAGATAAAAATAGATTAAATACTATGAAAGTTCCTCAAAAATTAAGCAAAATTTTAGCATATGACCCAGTAGTCAACTTATATAAAATATGCAGCTTAGGTAAGGTAATAGAGACAAAAAAAAAAGACAAATTTTGGCTGTAGCTTGTGGTAGAATTTCTTGTGCTTTCTGAAATATCTTTCACCATTTTTCATCATTTTATCAATTTCATCATTGCTATCAAAGTCATTTCATCTGTCTTTTAAAGGGCAAAAGAGCTCCTACTTGGATTATAATTTTTTTTTTTTTGGTTTTTGGGCCACACCCAGTAAACGCTCAGGGGTTACTCCTGGCTATGTGCTCAGAAGTTGCTCCTGGCTTGGGGGACCATATGGGACACCGGGGGATCGAACCGCGGTCCGTCCAAGGCTAGCGCAGGCAAGGCAGGCACCTTACCTTTAGCGCCACCGCCCGGCCCCTTTTAAATATTTGTATTTTGAATAGATACAAATCGATACAAATGAATTTCTATTTCTGTCTATTTTTTTGGGGGGCCACACCCGTTTGACGCTCAGGGGTTACTCCTGGCTATGCGCTCAGAAATTGCCCCTGGCTTGGGGGGACCATATGGGATGCCGGGGGATCGAACCGCGGTCCGTCCTAAGCTAGCGCTTGCAAGGTAGACACCTTACCTCTAGCGCCACCTTCCCCGCCCCTGGATTATAATTTTTTAAAGCAGGATTTTTGATCATTTAACATCTATAAATGTGTTGGAACTATATTAAATTATACTGCAAATAGGTACATTTTGTGGTATATGAGTAATACCTAAAGGATTTTAAAGAGATTTTTTTAAATGATCAAGAAAAACTGAATGCCTAATATTATGCATTCAAAGTCATTTTCATAAATTAGTTCTTGGACCAGAAAGATAGGGTAGCACAGGTAAGGGGCTTTCTTTACACTTGGTAAACAAGGTTTGCTCGCTCCTTCTGCATATGGTAATTTGATCCCAGTCAGGTGGTATCTCTGAGCTCAGAGCCAGGAATTAGTATGAACACCACTCACCAGGTGTGTCTCCAAAAGCAAGCAAGCAAGCAAGCAAACAAACGAAATCAATTTCTGCTTGGTTCACTCAGATATTTTGATTTTTATTGCTAATTTATAAACTTACTAGACATTGAAAGTCGTGAGTCATGATATTATATAGAAAAGCACTTTTTATTTGGTCCATCTCAATATTTAAATTACAACCAGAAAGCCTATCAATACTTTTTTTTTTTTTTTTTGGTTTTTGGGCCACACCCAGTAACACTCAGGGGTTACTCCTGGCTATGTGCTCAGAAGTTGCTCCTGGCTTGGGGGACCATATGGGACACCAGGGGATCGAACCGCGGTCTGTCCAAGGCTAGCGCAGGCAAGGCAGGCACCTTACCTTTAGCGCCACCGCCCAGCCCCATCCTATCAATACTTTTAACAGGAAATATTTTCAATTGTGAAAACTACTTTTAATCACAATAAAATATAACCATAATTTGAATTGTCTTTGCTGCTGTTTGAAAATTGAGTATTAATCATTTTTTAAACAGGTCTTCAGACACGATCCCCAACAATAGTAGACTTTACTCCACAACTCATTCAGAAAGAGCTAGAAAAAGTAGACTTAAGTCCGTATATATGGTAAGTTTTAATAAACATGATTAATATAAGAATCTCCATATATCTGCATCTATATGTGTGTATATATATCTGGATATATTACTAGTGGGAGGTACTAAACAATTAAACACTTAAAATCAAATAATGTATCTTCCGTATACTAATATTGAGAAATGTAATGTTTTTATCTTAAATTCAACAAAATAAGTCAATAGCAAAACTATTTAAATATATAAATAATTAATTTGTAATTTGTTCAAGGTGGGTTGAAATATGGAAAATTGCCACCATCATAAGGCTATCATTTAATTAAATGCGATATTCATAATAGCGAAACAAATAAAGGGATTATTATTAAAGTATATAAAGTTAAACATTTTTAAAATTATTTAGCTACATAAATTAAAAAGGGACATATGTTCATAATTTCAAATTCTAGTTCAAGGGACCAGAGTGGTGGCGCAAGCGGTAGGGCGTTTTGCCTTGCATGCGCTATCCTATGCTGAACCGCAGTTCTACTCCCCCACACCCAAAGCCTCCCAGATGGTCCCCAAAGCTAGGAGCGATTTTGAGCACATAGCCAGGAGTAACCCCTGAGCATCACTGAGTGTGGCCCCAAAATAAAACAAAGCAAAAATTCCAGTTCAATACTTTATCAAATGTAAATTAATTTATTCCCCCTCCCAAAATTTAGTAATTTAAAATATGGTTTAGTCTTTTTATTCCTTTTGACTTAAATTTTTTGATTTAAAAATTTATTATACATGATGTTATTTCTTTTTGTTATGTATTTGTTATTTTATTTAATAATTTGCTACTTTATTTGCTATAATATTTTACTTGATATAAGATCTTGTGATTTAAATTGTTTTAAGATTTTGTTTTTGTGTGTCTTTGTACAGTCCTTTGTTTTTCCATTTTCCAAATATAACAGATTATCCAATACTCATTTTTTTCAATTTGCCTTACTTATATATCAGGACACACTTCAGTTCCATCATATTCTTGTAAAAACTAAGATGTCAGCATGATATGGATGAGTAGTATCTTGTAGAGTATGTGTGTGTGTGTGTATGTGTATGTGTGTATGTGTGCGTGTACCAAACTTTCTCTCTTCCTTCCTTCCTTCCTTCCTTCCTTCCTTCCTTCCTTCCTTCCTTCCTTCCTTCCTTCCTTCCTTCCTTCCTTCCTTCCTTCCTTCCTTCCTTCCTTCCTTCCTCTCTTTTTCTTTCTTTCTTCCTTCCTTCCTCTCTTCCTTCTTCCTTCCTTCCTCTCTTCCTTCCTCTCTTCCTTCCTCCCTTCCTCTCTCCCTTTCTTTCTTTCTTTCTTTCTTTCTTTCTTTCTTTCTTTCTTTCTTTCTTTCTTTCTTTCTTTCTTTCTTTCTTTCTTTCTTTCTTTCTTTCTTTCTTTCTTTCTTTCTTTCTTTCTTTCTTTCTTTCTTTCTTTCTTCCTTCCTTCCTTCCTTCCTTCCTTCCTTCCTTCCTTTCTTTCCTTTCTTTCTTTTTCTTCCTTCCTTTCTTTTTCTTTATCTTTCTTTTTCTTTCTCTTTTTCTTATTTTCTCTTGTTCTCTTTCTTTTCCTTTTCTATATTTTTCTTTCTTTGCTTTTGTCTTTTATTCTAACTTACTTGCTTTATCTTTATTTTTCTCTTTCTTTTACTATATCCTCCTCACTCCCTCTTTATGTACCTCTTCCTATATCCTCCCTACTTTATTTCTGTGCCTCACAAACAGTGAGAGATCATAACAATACTTTACAAACCAGGTCAAATAATTTAATATTAAGGCCTGACATTATGGTTGAATTATGGTTAAACATATGTTACATACATTTGTAATATTGTTAGAAAATTTTTCACCAATTTCCATAGAAGCTAATGTGATTTATAGTCTTAATATAATATCTAAGAGTTCCTTTTATTCCACATTCCCTGATAATTAATAATTCACTTTCCACTAAAAAATGTTTGTTTTCTATACTCCTGAAATTTTATTTGACTTAGATTTAAATTTTGTTTGGCTTTATTTTGTTATTCTATTTATTCTTGTTTTACTATTTTAAGTTGTGCTGCAATATGGATTTTGTAGCATACTTCCTCAAATAATTCATATTCATGTTTTATGTGAAGGAAAACAGATGCTGATGTTGTATTGCAAACAGAGGAACGCAATCAGCTGTATATGATGCAAAAATCAGAGGAGTTCCATCAGTTTCGACAATATAGGGACAGAGTACTTAGTACTCGAGAAACTGACCAAGAACTAAGAGAGAAGACAAACAGCGAAGTCCTGGACATGTACACAGATATGCGAGTGAGTTTGAAAGTGCTTATGTGAATCACAGTTGGAAAATATGTGATATGTGATTAAGCCGTAGAACCAATCATATAGTTTATGGAGATAAAAGTCTTAAAAACATCGAACACATTTCAGAGAAAATCCTAAATGAAACCAATTTACCTTCCAACCAACAGTATTTAAAGGTTGCTTGATCTCTACACTCCCTGCCAACACTTGTTCCTATTGTTGTTGCTATTGTTATTGTTCATTTAATGTAGGCTATTATTAGGGGTATGATGTGATACATCATTTTGATTAAAATTTTATACGAAGTAGTACTAACCATTTTCCATGTGCATGCGAGAAATCTTTATCATTTTTGGAATTGTTCAGACCTTTTATTTTATGGTGGGTTGCTTTTTTATAAAATAGTATGAGAGATAAACTATACTGCAATATTAACCCCTTATCTGATTTTTAGTGTGCAAACACTTTCTTCCTCTTGGTGTCTTATCTTTTTTACTTTAATAATTACTTCTTTTGATGCACAGAAGCTGTATAATATGATACAATCCCATTTTTTAATTTTTTAATTTTATTATTTTTATGCTTTTTATTTATTTTATTTAAACCCCAGGGCTACAAGGTTGTTAATAGTATAGGTTTATTTTTCATAAATAAAGTTAAAATCATACAATGTACAACAACCTTCATCAGTGCACATTTCATGCCACCAATGTCAACAGTTTTCTTCTAACCATTTGATTAGCTTTTATTTTATTTTTCTTGACTTTGGAATACAAAACTCCAGATACATTTCTAGAACCAACATGATAGAATATTTGCCCTAGTTTCTTTGTATATATTTTATGAGTTGTGCTTGTTTTCTTCTTTTGCACTTAGCTAAGCAGTTTGCCAATATAATTTTTAAGACATTTCATACATTATTCTGTTGTTTCTATTACATCAATAAATTTTCCATTTATGAAGAATGTAATTCTATGCTCTCAATTATTAGTTTGTATGCCTATTTTGATTCCAATTCAATGCTATTTTTTTTAACCCAGTTGCATTGTGTTACAGTTTGAGATCGAGGTGCCATCATGATGACTCTGCTTCTATTTTGTCTCAGGATTGCCTTGGATATTTGGAGTCTTTGTGCTTCCATGCAAATGGCAAAGAAAAAAAATTGTTCGATTTAAAAAAAATGAAAATATTATAGTTTTCACAGAATACAGATCCCAATAATCACAATAATCATATTTTAGCATTTTTAAATGTATTTTCATACTTTTAAATGAGATTTTTTTCTTTCATTAAATATTTCTTAAGTATTTCTTGAGGCAAGTTTAGTAGTGCCTCATTTATTATTTTTCTATAAAACTATTTATCTTTTTAATGCTATTTAAATATTAGTGGAAGCCTAGTTGGGTAGAATATCTTAGTTGGATGTCTATAATAATCAAGTTTTACATAACTAAATTGTCACGGACTGATTAGTCCTGACACTAAGGAATCTTCTGGGGTCCCTTGAAGTGTGGGTACACAGAATTGGCTGTGGGAGACAGAGGCCATAGAGCCAAGTTGGATGGATTCAAGCTCTGCTCCATTTATTCAAACAAAAGGTGGAATTTTATACTCAATTTCTTGACAAGTTATAATTTTCGGACAAAACTAATTGACCAGAAAGACACAGGGGCAAATTGTTCAAGGCATATGCTGAAGCAGGGTAGTTTAGCTTTTGAGCTTCTTTTATTATCTGAGGTACCTTAACCAGCAAGGTCAGTTACAATTGTTTTGGTCTTATTACAGTTCATGCATTCTAAACTGGGGCCTGAAATGTTAACTCCTGATATGATTGCATGTAGGCCTACAGCAAAACTAGACTGGAGAGTATGTGATTATTTTGTAGGATTAAATAAAGAATATTTGAATCCATGAAATATTAAATCTCAGTAATCCTTAGAATGTCAGCTGAAGTTATGTCTCAATTAACATTTATGTTACATCCTCCTTTTTTCCAAAATACCTCATGGACACACAACCAAGATATTTCAGGGCCCTAATGCCTGTGAGTACAGGTTATTTTCAAGGGTTCTTTCATACAGGTGCTACTTTTTATATGAACCTCACAGAGAGTACAGGCAGCTTTGAAAAAGTTCAATAGTTGACAGCTTTTGAAAAACCCTTCCTTAGGTAGTTAGGGCTTTTTCAAACTAGGTGCCTTCCTATGTCTCAAGATCTGTTTACATGGGGGATGATGTAACATTTCATTCATTTAAAAAAGTGGGAGGATGCTACATTATCTCTTGTGTAAATGGACCCTGAGACCTTAGAAGGCACCATGTTTGCCCTTGTGCCTTTTTGGTAAATTAGTTTGTCTGAAAATTATGACTTGTCAATAAATATAAGTATCCCACCTATTGCTTCAGAGAAGTTTATTCCACATATGAATTCAAAAATTGATAACAAATCCACGAATACTAACATCACTCATGTTTTTAATTTACCATGAAGAAAATAATTAAATTTCTCTAAAAACTTTGGAGACAGCAAGGGGCACATAAGAAGTAGAGATCTGTGATAAGGCAATAATCAAGACAATTATGTACCATATAATTAATTTTTTGGTCAAAGAGGGACAACTAGTATAATAGTGACTCCAAAATTCTTGTTGTCTCTTGACTTTTTAGACAACGCTTTCATAATGCCAAAGTGTTTTACTACAATATGTCTCAAACATTTTGTATTTATATCTTTTAAAACATAATTTCTACCAATGCCTGGTTTAATCTCATGTAATTTTGTTTATCAAAGCTTATAGATGTACAATATTTACTGCTAATGTTGTCTTGTCTTCATCTTGTGCTAAATTGCTTAACAATCCCATCTACACTATATGTCTCCATTATTAAGTAAATACTAATTGATTTATTTTAAGTGTAAAGATGACCAAGCTTCACACTAAGGTGATCTGGTATAGATTATGAGAAATAAATGAATTGTATTCATTTTAAATCAACTATATTTTTAGTTAATTATTTGTATAAGATGAAAAAGAGAAGTCAAAATGTTTACTTTGATATTTTGGCTCAAATAATGGCTTGTTTCAGTTTCTGTTACATTTGAATTTTTTGAATAAAAATTAAAATTTCATTCTTGAACACTCTTGATATAAATTTATTAATATGATCAATTTAATATATTAGTCAGCCAGTCATGTAGAAATGGTGAATAGATATTATATGTATAATTCCAGAATTTGGAAGAGAGATATAGCACCTAGGAATATATAAATTAAATTTAAATGTATTGGACTAGGTAAAAATATCAAGGGAAAAGAACTACAATCTGAGGCATTGCCACTTTTTAAAAATATATTTGATTATAAACAATTGTGATCTACAGAGTCCTTTATTGTTGAACTTCAGATATACAGTGAGTCAGGGCCATTCCCACCACCAGTGTCAACCTCCCTTCACCTATAAACCCAGAATGCATCCTACATCATCACCCTTTGCTCCCTGGCCTGCCAGTAAACAGGACCATTTGAGTTTAGATTGTTAAAGTGCAGGTCTCTTTATTCTATTGTTATTGAATTTGGCTTGGATATTTAGTTCTGTCCTTATTTTTTCCCCACCAGTGCATCTGAGACCACTTGACTCCTGGACCCAGCCTTTTTTTATTTCTTTCTTCTTAGTTTCATAAAAATGCATAAATATGTGATAAAATAAAGTAATCCATGTCCCAACATTCTATGAAAAAAATGTAAGCCTCTATGTAAAAGATAAGAAAAATAAGGAAAAAAAAAGAGTGTGTGTGGAAGTCTTTTTGAAGGGCATAGCAAAAGATGGGGAAAATAGGAAGGAAAAACCTTTGGCTCAAAATCAGGGAGACCCTACCCATGAAGTATCCTGCCATAGGACCAACTATAAGCTCCAAGCATACTAAGTTATCTAACCCTAAAGTCTTTCTTTGTGGTGTCAGTAAAAGTTCTCAATCACATTTGTTGCAGTCATGTTTCTGTAGTTATAGATCCAGTTTTTGTACAGATCCTATGTTGAAGTCAGAGTGACATGGAGTGTCTTCTGTTTGCATCTCACCATTAGGTGGCAAGTAGTTGCTATTATATCAGGGTGTCATATGAGCACACTCTGGAGCAGGTCAGTGCCAAGGCAACATTAGGGCCTTCTCTGGTAGAAGTTCAATTCCTAGTACTAGTGCAGAAAACTTTGCTGGTTCCATAGATAGAATCTAAGCTTCACGGTTGAATGACTAATGTTTGATCTTCTAAAGCCTATGTCAAGTCACTATGAGAAATGCTCAGAGTGTAAGGACCCCGGCCATATAAAATTTATGTGTTTCTATCCCTATTAGATAAGAACTTATTTCCATACATAAAATTTCCCCATTTTAATGTGTCTATGCAAAAAAGGAACAATGCCACAGTATACTACTTGTGCATATGGGGCTAAAAGTAACAAGCTAAATAATTCCTATTACCTGGTTCTACCATGAACTCAGAACTTGAGAGAAACTTACTAGAATTTCTTACTAAACACATTCAAAAGAAGAAAATGCAAAAACTACCTCTACATAAGAAAATAGACAATAAGAATTATTCCTATTAAGGAAATAAAGCTAAGATGTATACAAAGGAAATATACATAGTCCTTTTAAGTCTTTTGAAATAGTATGGGATGGATCAGTCTGGAGCACAGCTTCAGTCTGTGACTTGGTCTTGTGGAGTCTGAAAAACAGCTCTCAGCCATCACGGGTCAAGAAATGTTCTTGAGTTGAAGGTTTCTTAAAAAACAAATCTGGTAATGAGTAACAGTCCACAGCAAAGGGATGAGGGAGAGAAGGGCTCACTGAGAGCAAATCAGCAGATGCGGCAGTGGCAGCTTCTTCTTGAGGCATTGCCACGTCTACTTAAAGAAATGAAAGAGTACATGATAAATCAGTGAAGAGATTGACAAGAAAAAATATCAAATAGATTGTACAGTGAATGAAGTGGATATGGTGTCTAGGAATCTAACTCAATTCAGAAGAATCTATAGTAAAATAAGAAGAGTGCCAACAATTTATCTAGTATTGAATGTTATTAAAATATTTATGTATTTTAGTATCTTTGTTAAATTTATTTAGGGTTTTGATTTATGGGATTTATATTTTAATTTTGGCTTTTATCTTTATTTTTTTGAGTATCAAGGATAAATGTCAAATCTACAACAATAAAAAATAACCAGTTGAGGAGACCAGAGTAATAGTACAACTGTTAAGGCATTTGCATTGCACTTAGCTGACTTGTTTCAATTATTGGCATCCCTTACTATTACCTGAGCATTGCCACAGTGATTTGAAAATAAACCCAGAAGTAACTCCTAAGCAGCACAGAGTACAAACCCAAAACCAAATAAATAAAATAACTAAATGAATAAATGATATTTGAAATTCTTCAGTTATCTTTTAGATATAGCTTACCAGCTGCAACTATGTGTGGGGACTTTTATTGATCATAGTTAATATTGATATATATGAAGCCCTATATTTGTTAAAACATGATAATTGCTTTGTATTTCTTCTCCTTTAATTATATATTCCTCTATATATTATTTTGATAGAATACCATGTATTCTTTTTGCTATATTAAGTCTTTTGTGACCATATAAAACTACAAATATAATTTTCTACTATCTTCTATGATTTCACACTTAAATCTACTGGTATGAAATAAAAGGTGAAATCTGTATATTTTATAGGAAGATAAGCCTATATCAGTGAAACTTATATGCATGGTTTTCTCTCTCTCTCTTTTTTTTTTTTTTTGCTTGAAAATAGGACGCTTTAGATGATTACAGACAACAGATTTTCAACACCCGGGAAGAATATAGAAACAAATTATTGGAAGCTGAGCACCTGAGATTGGAGGAACTGGCTGCACAAGAGGCAGCAATGCGGGCTGACACAGAGAAAAAACTCCAGCCTGACGCACAGAAAAAGAAGAAAAAACAGAAGAAATAATCAGGATATGCCCCTACTACTTTTATTCTTTGAAAGACTGTTTGATTCCTATTCAATTTTTAATAACCTATGACTTTACCTATATAAAGATGGAATACTAAGTCAATTGAAGATAGAAGTTTTTCTATCTTAGAAATAGTTTATGCATTTCAAATGTGTCTTTTCCCTCAGAAGTTCAATTTTTTAAGCCAATTGAAGCTAGTTTATAAACTAGCTTCAGTTAACACTAAATTCACTTAAAAATAAAAGGACTTACAATATTTCAATTGCAATAAAACTTGGGTTGTTCATTCTAAACAGTAACTGTAAGTTAATGTTAAAACTTAAATCAGGGGCCGGAGTGGTGGTGTGGAGCGGTAAGGTGTCTGCCGTGTGGGTGCTAGCTGATTATGGACCACGATTCAATCCCCTGGCATCCCATTATGGTCCCCTAAGCTTAACCTTTAAGTGTTCTACTCATTTTTTCTTGTGTTTTTTAGTTTCCATTTGGTGTGCATTAAAAGAGAAGTAGTCTTATACAGCAAATATAGTCCAAACCCTATGTTTTAACAGGAAAAGTAGAGGGTCATCTTATATGCCCAGTCATCTTATACACCAGAAAATACGGTAATTGAACATGACTTTCAAAAATTGCAAAATATATAACCAGTAGTTTTCTCTATTATTGGAACAAACAAATAATGCTTCCATTTATCTTCTAAATATTCTCCAGAGATGTGTTGTCACTGAGTTCATTATGTCCAGGAAAAATAAAAGTGAATACTGCTGAGAAGCAGAATTTAGAAATATTTGTGAATCATAACTAATAACTGTCTATATTGTGAATGATAACCATAGAAATGTCCTCCATTGGGTTGGAGGTAACTAATATATTATCTAGAGACATGTCCCAGTTTCTATAACCCATGTCCATTTTTTTGGATATAAGAGATAGCATCTCATTTTCTTTTTATTTACTTCTGCTACATCAACTTCTTCATTTTCCACAAGAATTTAAATAATTGTTTTATTTCCTGTGGCTTTTCTCAGAGCTGAAAATAATTTCTCATCAGTAGTCAGAGATCGACCTCTCAGCCAATAGTAACAATCTCCAGGATAGTTCTGGTGATAATGAAATGTTATTATAATAGCAATTAAACTATAGCAAATTTCCCATTTAGCCTCCTAGATCTCTATTGTACAGTAGTATTGTGATTTTTTTCTTTTGCAAAATCAAAGTGTCCTCAGGTTATTCAAATATGTATATAAGAAAGGGAAGTCTTCATCTATCAATGGTCCTCAAACTACGGCCCTCGGGGCCACATATTGTATTTATTTCATTTTGTTTCTTCACTTCTAAAAAAAGATATATGCAGTGTGCATACAAATTTGTTCATAATTTTTCTTTTTACTATAATCTGGCCCTCCAACAGTCTGAAGGACAGTAAACTGGCCCCCTGTTTAAAAAGTTTGAGTAACCCTGCTAAATGAAGCAATTTACTGCTGACAACTTCAGCAAACTTTTAACTGGTATCCAATCATCAAATTCTCAAAAACAACTCTTTTTTCAGTCATATAGATTATTTTTATGCAAGCATATGTTGACTATTTTATGTCAAGTGATAATTTACTTTTTCACATGTTGCATTCAAAATAAACCATTGTATTATCAATTCTTCTAAAATGGGAAAAGAAGTGGCTTTAAGAATCATGGAGCAATCAAATCTTTGTCTCAGAGAAGAAAGAATATACTCTACCACATCTTCAACCCCCAGTTTGAGTTGTATATTTGAGATTTTTGTTTATTTGTTTTTTGGTACCATACCTGGTGACACTCAGGGGTAAGTTACTCATGGCTATGCACTCAAAAATCTCTCCTGGCTTGGGGGACCTTATGGGACGCTGGGAAACAAACCAAGGTCTATCCTGGGTCAATCTTGTGCAAGGCAAGCTCCCTACTACTATGCTACCACTCCAGCCTCACTTTGAGATTACTTTTTAACTGAATTTGTTTGTAAGAAGTTTTAGGGATCCAACACTGGGCCTTCCACATGCAAGGAAAGTGGTCTTTTATTGAGCTATAACTCCTATTTCTAATAAAGTTATGAATAAATTTTACTAACTCAGATGATCTGAAATTGACATTAAGAAAGAACTTTTGTTCTGGATGTTGCTATAATACATTTTTGTCTAAAACATATGGAATGATTTTAATTTATCTTGATTTAGAAAAGTTTTCAGCCACTGGTAGTTTCATGAAATCATTTCCTTATCTGTTTAATTTTTTCACATTCTTAGGACTTTGTGCTAAACATTTTTATTACCTTCTTGCATGGACACAGGTGGCAACATCACTCATTATTATATTAGAAGTGAACCGTTATAAAATAATTTATAAATGTGTATTTATATATAAACATCAAAACTATCTTATGTCTAAATTCTAGATTTATTAGAACAAACCACCTTTAATTCATTTTGTTAACTGTAAAACTTTATTTAATACACAATGCCCTTTTCAATATGATATGATTTACTGACACTGTGCTATTTGAATTGGTGATTCTAAAATCTATAGTTTGACAAAGCTACAATTAAGACATATGCGGATGTTTCTTTCATTTTAATGTAGGTGGTTGATATATTTAGAGATATACAAAAATTTTTTAGAAAATATGTCTGTAGTAATGGATGTATAAATCTGTGGAAAGATGCCATATTCCAGACTTCATAGAAAATCTAATCAGGAAGATTAGATTGAATTTGTGCAATATCATATGGCCAATATCATACTATACATAACCTCATCACTGACCCTTCTAATTATTAATAATAATTTAAAAGTTGTAATACATTTTATCAAATAACTTTTAATTTGCACGTATTTTCAATGAATTTATTCGCTACCCAATGACTGGAAAGAGCACCTAAAACCTGATATCTTAAAGAAACATTATTTTAAGATGTTGATATAACATTTTTGGAATCAATTATAAGACATATTATTCATCTCAATTTAGATATAATTATTTCTAAACAAAGATATATTTTATAAAATAGTTTCATTCTATTGTAAGGTTTTTATTATTCTTTGAACTTTCAGCCAAACAACCTTTCATTTTTGGCTCAATTAATTCCAGATGGCAAGTCATCAAACCTAAAAAACATATCTTACATTATATCAGTTGGTGAAAATAACCTTTGATACAAATTTTTTCTATGCACCATCATTTTAATACTAAATTACATAAAGCCTATAAATATTAAAAATAAACTTCAGTGCTATGTTGAATAGGAGTGGTGAGAGAGGACAGTCTTGTCTTGTGCCAGAATTTAGAGGGAAAGCTTTTAGTTTTTCTCCATTGAAGATAATATTTGCCACTGGCTTGTCGTAGATGGCCTTAACTATATTCAGAAAGGTTCCTTTCATTCCCATCTTGCTGAGACTTTTGATCAAGAATGGGTGTTGGACCTTATCAAATGCTTTCTCTGCACCTAATGATATGATCATGTGATTTTCATTTTTTTTGTTATTGATGTTGTGTTATGTTGATAGATTTACGGATGTTAAACAAGGGAATCCAGATAGGAAAGGCTGTTTAACAAGGGAATCCAGATAGGAAAGGAAGAAGTCAAGCTCTCGATGTTTGCAGATGACATGATAATCTACTTAGAAAACCCTAAAGACTCTACCAAAAAGCTTGTAGAAACAATAAACTCATATAGCAAGATGGCAGGCTACAAAATTAACACACAGAAATCAATCGCCTTCCTATACACCAATAGTAATAAGGAAGAAATGGACATTAAGAAAACAACCCCATTTACAATAGTGCCACACAAACTCAAATATCTTGGAATCAACTTGACTAAAAATGTGAAGGACCTATACAAAGAAAACTATAAGACTCTGCTCCAAGAAATAAGAGAGGACACGAGGAAATGGAAACACATACCCTGCTCATGGATTGGCAGGATTAACATCATCAAAATGGCAATACTCCCCAAGGCATTATACAGATTTAATGCGATCCCTCTAAAGATAACCATGACATTCTTTAAAGAAGTGGATCAGGCACTTTTGAAATTTGTTTGGAACAATAAACACTCTAGAATAGCTAAAGCAATCATTGGGAAAAAGAATATGGAAGGAATTACTTTCCCCAACCTTAAACTTTACTACAAAGCGATAGTTATCAAAACAGCATGGCATTGGAATAAAGACAGGACCTCAGATTAGTGGAATAGGCTTGAATACTCAGAGAATGTTCCCCAGACATACAATCACCTAATTTTTGATAAAGGAGCAAGAAATCCTAAATGGAGCAAAGAAAGCCTCTTCAACAAGTGGTGTTGGCACAACTGGCTAGCCACTTGCAAAAAATTGAACTTAGACCCCCAGCTAACATCATGTACGAAGGTAAAATCCAAATGGATTAAAGACCTCAATATCAGACCCTAAACCATAAGATATAGAGAACAACATGTAGGCAAAACACTCCATGACATTGAGACTACAGTCATCTTCAAGGAGGAAACTGCACTCTCCAAGCAAGTGAAAGCACAGATTAACAGATGGGAATATATTAAGCTGAGAAACTCCAGCTCCTCAAAGGAAATAGCACCCAGGATACAAGAGCCACCCACTGAATGGGAGAAACTATTCACCCAATACCCATCAGATAAGGGGCTAATCTCCAAAATATACATGGCACTTACAGAACTTTACAAGAAAAAAACATCTAATCCCATCAAAAAATGGGGAGAAGAAATGGACAGACATTTTAACAAAGAAGAAATACTAATGCCCAAAAGATACATGAAAAAATGCTCCACATCACTAATCACCAGGGAAATGCAAATCAAAACATCTATGAGGTACCACCTCACACCACAGAGATTGGCACATATCACAAATAATGCGAACAAGCAGAGTTGGCAGAGATGTGGAAAGAAAGGAACACTTATCCACTGCTGGTGGGAATGCTGTCTAGTTTAGCCTTTATGGAAAATTATATGGAGATTCCTCCAAAAACTGGAAATTGAGCTCCCATAAGACCCAGCTATACCACTCCTAGGAATATACCCTAGGAACACAAAAATACAATACAAAAACCCCTTCCTTACACCTATATTCATTGCAGCACTATTTACCATAGCAAGACTCTGGAAACAACCAAGATGCCCTTCAACAGACGAATGGCTAAAGAAACTGTGGTACATATACACAATGGAATATTATGCAGCTGTCAGGAGAGATGAAGTCATGAAATTTTCCTATACATGTATGTACATGGAATCTATTATGCTGAGTGAAATATGTCAGAGAGAGAGAAAAAAACACAGAATGTTCTCACTCATCTATGAGTTTTAAGAAAAATTAAAGACATTCTTGCAATAATAATTTTCAGACACAAAAGAGAGAAGGCCTGGAAGTTACAGCTCACCTCTTGAAACTCATCACAAACAGGGATGAGTTTTGTTAGAGAAATAACTGCATTTCGAACTATCCTAATTATAAGAATGTATGAAGGAAATAGAAAGCCTGTCTAGAGTACAGGCGGGGGTTGGGTGGGGAGCAGGGAGACTTGGGACATTGGTGATGGGAATGTTGCACTGGTGATGGGTGGCGTTCTTTACATGACTGAAACCCAAACAACGCAATCATGTATGTAATCAAGGTGTTTAAATAAAAATATATTAAAAATAAATAAACTTCATAAAGTAATTCAAAATTATAAAATTTAAAACCTACAACCATAAATGGAACCATGCATTTTTTTTTTTGGTTTTTCGGCCACACCTGGTGATGCTCAGGGGTTATTCCTGGCTATGTGCTCAGAAATTGCTCCTGGTTTGGGGGACCATATGAGATGCCAGGGGATTGAACCAGGGTCTGTCCTAGGCTAGCAACCTCAAGGCTACTGCTCTGGCTCCTCATTTTTAATTTGTAAACACAAGTCATTCCTGATTTGAAAAGAACAAGAAGAAAAAAACTCAAAATTAGTTCCATAACTGATATCCAAAAGTTACTTTAAAAATATCTTAGGTGGGGCTGAAGTGGTGGCGCAAGTGGTAAGGCATTTGTCATGCAGGCACTAGCCTATAACGGACCACGGTTCAATCCCCTGGCATCCCATACCAAGCCAGGAGAGATTTCTGAGTGCATAGCCAGGAGTAATCACTGAATGTCAAGGAGGTACCCCCCAAAAAAGCAAAAAAAATGCATTCTACTTTGTATAAAGCTTTATTTTTCTTATTATATTTATATTGTGCTCTTACATGCAACCTCAAGGCTACTGCTCTGGCTCCTCATTTTTAATTTGTAAACACAAGTCATTCCTGATTTGAAAAGAACAAGAAGAAAAAAACTCAAAATTAGTTCCATAACTGATATCCAAAAGTTACTTTAAAAATATCTTAGGTGGGGCTGAAGTGGTGGCGCAAGTGGTAAGGCATTTGTCATGCAGGCACTAGCCTATAACGGACCACGGTTCAATCCCCTGGCATCCCATACCAAGCCAGGGAGATTTCTGAGTGCATAGCCAGGAGTAATCACTGAATGTCAAGGAGGTACCCCCCAAAAAAGCAAAAAAAATGCATTCTACTTTGTATAAAGCTTTATTTTTCTTATTATATTTATATTGTGCTCTTACATGCAATAACTAAATTAATTTTTACAGTATGAATTTTTTCTGTTTGTCCTTTCTTTTTTTAATTTTTATTTTGATCATAATGGCTTACATATCTTTCACAGTGGTATTTTAGGTACATATCAACATTGAATCAGGGGAATACCCATCACCAATTTGTCCTCCCCCCCATCCCAGTTCCCCTTATGCAACCCATATACCCCACCATCAGCCCCCGAACTGCTGTAGTAGGTGGTCCCTTCTTTGTCCTGCTCACTGTTAGTTAACATATATCTGTTTGGTCCTGGTACCCTCCCATCTCCCCCTCTATTTAAGAAGTGGAGCTAGATAAATTGAGTTATGTGGCTTTGTTCGAAGGAAAGAAAAGCAATAGATTTGGGTACAAAATAAGAGAAAAAAAAAAAGAAGTCAAATATGCTGAAAATAGGAGGAGTCCTTCCAGAGGATTTCATCTCTGTTTGAGAGAGGATGTGAATAAGGCAATTGAAACACCACAATACAGAAAGAAATATAAAATTAAATATCCAGTGAGCACCACAGCAATAAAGACAAGCACTACACAACAGTCCCAGTTCTGAAAATCAACTCATGCCGGAGTGCAAAAAGAAAGAGAAAGATAAGATAAAATAAAATAAAATAATATTGGAGACACCAACTTCAATCTCTACACTAATATAAAGACATCAAAAAATAGATCAATTGATAAATAAATATGTGGAAAAATGATTGTTTTGTGCTTTTTTTCCCTCCCCCCCCCCCGCATAGGCAAAGTAACTATTGGGGTTATTATAGAGGGAATTCCATTGGCCTAGAGATACAGGGTTTCTCCCCCTCCCTGATGTGTACTGTCATGGGATTAACTATAGACTCCTTGCATGATCATTTACTCTCTCCTTGGTGTTTTCGTGGTGTATGGAAGACTTCTGTTTCAT
The DNA here is from genome assembly GCF_024139225.1 of Suncus etruscus. NCBI lineage: Eukaryota > Metazoa > Chordata > Mammalia > Eulipotyphla > Soricidae > Suncus > Suncus etruscus. Next base: position 16,094,633 of record NC_064862.1, read on the forward strand.
CATGGATGGTAAAATCAGACCTCTGTATCTAGAGATCTTGGTGACTGTGCAGCTCAAGGAATGGAGCTTATGATGAAGTCTTTCTTTGTGGTTCTAGCAGTTCTGCGTCTTCAGTGTCGTTTTAATCCATCTTCTGTAGTTGGTGGTCTTGGTCATTATTTTGCTGCTAGGATGGAGCCTGGGATAAAGTCTTTCGTTATGTTTCCGGAGGACGCGTTCAATTTCGGTTGTCTCAGTCAGACCTCTGGATTTGGAGCTCTTGTTTGTTGAACAAATTGTAGACCAAAAGTTAGGCTAGAGCTTTTTGATGCTGTTGTTGTTGTTGTTGTTGTTGTTGTTGTTGTTGTTGTTGGTTCTTGGATGTGTACTGTCCTGTCCTGGTTGTAACATCCAGTCATCTGCATATAGCAATCTTGGCTTTTGCACAGATCAAAGGGTGACATGTTTTCTGATTTTGTCTTATCGATAGCTGATGAGGAAGGACAACTTGCTTTTAGATCAAGTTGTTCCCATTTCCTCGTTGTCAGGTTATCAATTTAGCACTGGCACATGTTGATGTCAGAGCAGCATTATGCATGCCCTGGAGGGGATTGGGCTCCTGGAGCTGTTGTGGAGAACTCTGTCGTTTCTATGTCTGGGGTCCAGGAGTCAAGGCTGGATGGTCAGTGTCTAGTTCCCTGGAGACTAAGTTGTTTCCACATGAGATATGTTCAGGGTGGGAAATGTCCCTGTGTTGTAAACAAGTATGAGTTCTTATCCCTAGTATGTAAGAGCTAGTTTTTACACATAAAATTTCCCCTTTGTTTAATATGTCTTTGCAGGAAGAAGTGGTGCTACATTGTATTGCTGGTGGATTTGGGGGGTGGAGAGAGAAGAAAACAGACACCTAACAAAAACTAGGAATATTTATGCTCACACATATCTAAAAAAAAGAGTTTCTTTAAAAAATAATTAAATAAAAGACAAAATTAAAGGAATAAAGTGGGGCCGGGAGAGATAGCATGGAGACAAGGCATCTGTCCTTCCAGTATGCATTTTAATTGCAGTTTACAGTTCAAAACATTACAAAACTAGATTCTGAATTGTTTAAAGCTGAATAAATGATATTAGTTACTTTACTTTTCCATTGGGCTAATGTTTAAAAAAGGTCTATAGCTGCTTTTGTTTATTTTTCAAACATGCATCAGATTGAAGGCATTCAAATGAAAATATTGAAGATATAGATTATATAAATTAAAACATTTATGCCCATAAGAGCTTATCATAACAGATATCAAGTTGATAATATATAAAAATGTTCATAAAAGGGTGTATATCATAGTCTAATTGAATCATAATTAACCTTCTAAATGTGATCTTAAGTTGTCACTCACTCAATCAGATTGATTGATCCAGATTATATTCATGTAACTAAAGTGTGAATGTTCCAAACACACATATGGCCATGTCAATCTTGGTTAATATATTTAACATAAAGATATTCCTGTTTTTGTTTTGTTCTTTTTGCTTGGGTTTGTGCCCTTCCGCACAGAAATGCATTATAAAATTTGGTTGGAAAAATGTGTTGGGCCCGGAGAGATAGCACAGTGGTGTTTGCCTTGCAAGCAGCCAATCCAGGACCAAAGGTGGTTGGTTCGAATCCCGGTGTCCCATATGGTCCCCCGTGCCTGCCAGGAGCTATTTCTGAGCAGACAGCCAGGAGTAACCCCTGAACATCGCCGGGTGTGGCCCAAAAACCAAAAAAAAAAAAAAAAAAAAAAAAGGAAAAATGTGTTTACTAACAAGTATATAGTTCAAAAAGGGGAAGATAGGAACAGATTTCTAGATCAGTGATCTAGAAAATTTGAAATCCTTTAAGCAGATATTATGAATGTCCCAACAAGAAGTTGAGAAGATACTTATGAAGCTCTGATTGTTTTACTCTAGAAAGATCTCCACAGCTCTCAATTCTATCTTTTGAGAATTTCTTTTTGTATATTATGCCCTTAAATCACATCTGATGCTTGCTTGCACAAAAGTAGACCCTTGAAGGTAAGGAGTATTTACATTCAAAATACTTATAGATAAATTGTACGTAAAATATAAGAACAATAAATAAGTTAACCATCACAAATATTCAAAGTAGTTAATAATTTCAATAGTTTTCATTATTTTCTTCCTAGAAGTATGGGGATAGAAATTATTTCTTCATTTGGTTGGTGAAATCCTGTCTACTGTTTTTCACAGAGACAAAAGAGTGGAGATCACTCAGATTCAACTCCAGGAGACTGTCCTTCAGATAGTCTTTTCCTTGTGGTTCCTTATATCTTGATTTTTCTTTAAATAAGTGAGTTGCTCAAATATAAAGTTACCATAAGTTTATCCAGAATTTGTCATATTAATAGAAAAATTAAACCTTAATTTTACCCTGATCCTAAATTTTTTCTTATTTGAGGGCTTTTTCAAATTTATAAAAAGAAGTTTTGAGAAATGTTCATGGATTGAACTCTGGAGCCCAGAGTTGGTCTTATGCCAGGAAACTTCAGAGGTAGGGTCTCTTGTATGTAGGCCAAGGCTTTTCCTTTCCATGTCCCCAATATTTTGGTGGGTCTATGCAAACAATATTTGCCACTCTAACACCATTTTTAGTGTGCTCCTTTGACTCTAAACCTTAAAAAAAACCACCTAAACTTTTGATGTTAACTTAAACTAATATGCATGTGCATGAAAATGTAAAAAAAATACTATGCCTTCAATGTTTAAGGAGTCACATAAATTTCATGGCTTTATATTGCTTTGTGTACTGCTAAGAAACATTATAATGTACTACAATCTGGGGACTTATGGAAAAGTAATTGTACATGGATTTTGTTTTATTTGTCTTAATGTTCTTTGTAAGTTCAAAATTTAGCCATCAGCAAGGGGATTTCTTCTGAGAATTCTATTCATGGGTGATTGTCCTTCCACTGTAACTTTACCTTGTCCTCTTTCTTTGCATTATTGTTTTCATAATTAAAAATAAAAAATTAAAAAAAATGTTCATGAAAACTACATTATAAAGTAAGGTATTCTTAATAAGCTTTTAAGTAGGATTAAAATAAAAACTCTTTCATACAGTGAAAATTACATAGTTTTAATCAGATTTTTAAAGGGTTACATTTTAAAATAACATAGGAATAATGAAACAGTAAAATGTTTTCTTATAATACAAAAATTACTTATGTTTGAAAAGTGGCTTAATGTATAATCAACTGGAGAAATTTACTTGGAAATTTTTATTTAAAGTATTAATTCATAGTCAAAAGATGCCATAAAATTTTATTTCTCTACTTGTATATAAATATAATGTAAAACTTTCTTTTGTTGTTCTATCACATCTTTTTAAAATTAAGATGGTAAGGGCCTGAGCGGTAGCACAGGGCATAAGGCATTTGCCTTGTGTGCACTAGCCTACGACAAACCACAGTTCCATCCCCCAGCGTCCCATATGGTTCCCCCAAGCCAGGAACGATTTCTGAGCACATGCCTGGAGTAACCCCTGAGCGTCACAGGGTGTGGCCTAAATAAAAACAAACAAAAAAATAAAAAATTAAGTTGGTGGTGTCAGAGCACTTGCCTTGCCAGTACTTGTACCATTCCCAGTCCCATCTGTCAGTCCCTTCCCAGATGCTATCCCTCAGCAGGGCATGTGTTCCCCAAAGGTCAACAGGAGTGATACCTGAGAATAGTGTCAAGCAAAGCCTTGAGCATCATTGAGTGTGGCCCCAAAATAAAAATTTGATGGCTAAATATTTTGTAAATTTTGAACCCTATATTTAAAGATTCTTTTACAGAAGGCAGGTAATACACACACACACACACACACACACACACACACACACACACACATATATATATTATATAATGGCATCAGAATACATAGTGATAGTGTCACAAGTAATTAAGGGAGTAAGAAAGAAATTTAAGCAGAAGATGTCCAATTGAGAAGTAAAAGTGGAGATAGCCATAGAGCCATTCTGTGGTAAGTGAAGGACTGAGGTGAACACAGACTGATTGACAAGAACTAGTATCCATAATGTTTCACTTGGAAAAAACATCATAGTTATTTTCTTCTCCCAACAGCAGATTTCTTTATTTTCATAAAAGCAATAAACATTCAGAAAAAAAATAACAAGGGAAATAAAGAAGCTTAGAAAAGATAGAAAACTAATGGGAATCAAATATACAACATTTTGATGATCATGTAAATCGGTACATAGAATCAGTTGAAAGGTGTTTTATTTCTAGACAACTCTTGAAAAACTGGCATTTTTCTCAGTGAGCATAGACATCCTATTCATTTAAGACAGAACATGAAGAAAATTGCTTATAGGTTACAATGCCAAAGAAATTTGGAATATTGGTATAATTCTTAAATTGGAATTTGGCCCAGACTCTATTTTTATCAGAAAAAAGAGAGTGTATTTTAACAAAAGTATAAGAACTTTGATTTTGAATATTTTGAATATTAAATATATTCCCTAACCTCTGAAATTTCTCCTAAAGGTCAATAACTGCTGTTTTACAAGTATCATTTAGAATTATTATTTATTTTGTTATATTGTTTTGGGGTTACACAGGTGGAGCTCAGGGATTTCTTCTGGCTCTGTGCTCAGAAATTACTCCTGGAAAGCTCCAGGGACCATATTGGATTCAGGGGATAGAACCCAGGTTGGCTGGCTGCAAGGCAAATGACCTACATGCTGTGCTATCACTCCAGCCCACCTTTTAAAATTTTTAAATAACCGAGTGCTTTTCTAATTTTTAATAACATATTTGGTCACCTCTATCTTTTATACTTGTCCTTTATTTATCCGACTAAATGGATACTAATATAAATTTTAATAATATCATAGACAACCAGAGAACTTTGGAAAATGATGAGATAGTGAACTGATTTGAGACTCTAGTATTGGAAGAACAAGAAAAATGGAAAATATTTCCTCCCAAGACACAACAGAGAGAGTATCAGCTTCATGGGTTCCTGATTACCAACTAGCAAAAGAAGGCACCCCAGGAATATGTTTTTTTCTCTCAGCTTAAAAATTGAAGTTCTTATGACAAAATATGGAGTGTAAACACCATAAAGATTATCCACTAGAATCCTGTCACAATAAGCAACTAGAGGAGAACTGTCTTTGTTGTGAAATTAGTAACTTCCCCCTTTTTTCTACTGAAATATTAGTCAGAGCCTATTTGAGATCCCACTATAGCTGGTGTCTGTTCACAGTTGTGTCTTTGATGACTTTGGGCAGAAAGTTAGGGTTAAGCCTTTAAGCAATCAGCAAAAAAAAAAATGATTCTCTCATTTTAAGTTGAATTATTATCAAAACAAAATTTGGGGTAGCATAGTAAGAGGTGATCAATGGAATAAAATATAGAATATATAGATCTATATAAATGTGATTTTGGACCAAAACTATTTTCATAGAGGAAAGATAAGACTTTTAACAAATGGTCCCCCAAAGAACTGGTATGCATTGATGGGAGAAAATAAGTGAAAGAACTTCAATTTACTAGCTACCTAGTACTAGTATAATCCTATAAAATATTGTTTGCAAACATATTTTCAAACTAATGGTCAAAGTTATGGTTGCCAAGATATTTTTCTGTTTCTTAGAGTGAGGGCCACACCTAATTAGAGGGATTACTGCTGACTCTGTGAACAGAAATCAACCCTGGTAGAATCAGAGGACAATATAGAATACCAAAAATCAAATCCAGGTTTTCCATGTGCAAGATAAACATCCTATACACTGAGCTATCTCTCCTGCTCTCAGTTTGCCAAAGCTGTGCAGAGGACACTACAGAAGTAATAAACTTGTATATAAATATTTATGTTACATTTTCTCACATCTCAAATGGGTACAAATAAAACCATAGAGCTCTTAATAATATTGGTGATAATATAAATATTCTGAATGTGGCATTAAATGGTAAAAGAGGGCTAAACTATGACCTTAGGAAATTTGGGATTTATTTAAACATGCCATAATAGCTATGCATTCTCTTTTTCATATGCCTGTATATAAATGAGATTGTGAAACACAAGTAGTGCCTGGTTCTAAGACATGAATTGTTCAATGTACAAACAAGAGTTCAATATCTGTTGTGATGATGATGTTACATAATATGCTAGAGAGTAGTTTGCCAAGTGGAAGACCCAATATGAGTTCTCTGAACTCTCAGCCCAAATGACCAGTAAGACCTTATTTTATGGACTCTTGGCTCTTTTCACAGGTCAGAGCAGTGAAATAAAAATGTGTGAATTTCCAAGAGGATTGCTACTAGTATGGCCACAAAGTAATCTCCCTTCACTCATAGAACTGTTCCAGAGGCCTTTTTGGCATGAAATGGAGGAGCAAAGATGACAATGAAATGCAGAAAGCATACCTCTATATTAAAGAAGAAACCAGCATAGCAAAGCACAAAATACCATCATGGGTAGTGAGTGAAGATTTTAATTCTACGACTCAATCAATAACAGCCCCATCTATAATCTCTCTGAAAAGAACTTCAGAGTATATATGCTTAGGATGTTTAATGAGCTTAAAGAAAAAAATGAAACAGAATTCCAATATAACATGAGGATATAAATGCAGAAATGAAAAACTACAAATGACAGAACTGAAGAATTTCATAAAAGAAACTAAAATCTAACTAGAAGGTCTCACTAGCAGAGTAAGGGCTACTGAAGACAGAGTTGGTGAACCCAAATTAGGTGCAGAAAACCTCCAAAGAACATAAGAAGATGGAAAAAAGCCAAAATATAATGCATAGAGGATAAGAGAATTTTAGGATGAATTAAAATGAAACAATATAATAATTACTGCCCCAGGAAGACAACTGTAATGAAGAAGTAACAATCAAATATATCATTTCTGAGAAATCCCCAGAGATGGAGAATGCTTTATCCCAGGGTCATTGCACCCAGGCTCCAAGAGTACCAGCTAATAGAGATCCAAATAAAGACTCAGGACACACCCTATTCAAAATTATGAAAAACAGATATACTGATAGAACACTTTTTCCCACCAAACCCTCATTCAGATTAAATTATACAACTTCATGGATAAATGGCAGTTCAGGAATATGCTAGTCTTTACAAGAAATAAAGAGGAAGCATTAAGACAAGGCAAATCTCACAGCATCATACTTATAAAAAGAAGAATTAAACAAAACTCCATGATAATAATCACTCTCAATGCCAGTGAGCTAAATGCACCAATCATAGACACAGAGTTGTAGGAGTGGTTAGAAAATTAAGCCCAACATTCTTCTTCCTTCAAGAAACATATTTGAATAGTTAAAGAAGAAACAGACTCAAAGTCAAAGGTTGGAAAAAAAATTCTGCATGCAGACAATACCCTAAAAATGCTAGGGTGGTCATACTAGCATCAGATGACATGAACTTCAGACTGAAATGGCTTATAAGAAATTTGAATGTCATTTCTTAATGAGAAGATAAATGTATGTCAGGGCCAAACAAAAATGGTAGAAGGAAGTGGACACATTGAAGGGACTGGTGTTGAAACATCATACTATAGAGACACAATTATGAATAAAATTTTAATTTCCTAATAACCAGATAAAAATTAAATTATGCTGACAAACATAGAAAATATAAACATTTTCTTTAGAGTTAAAATGAAGCACGAATTTATGTTTGACTTCTCAATCCACATACCTATTTTCCAAGATCCAGTCATTTGCAATATACCCTACTATTTTTGAAGTCAACATATTAATCCTACTTTTCAAAGAGAAAGTAAATCTTTTATTAGTGTTTCTTTCCAAGTGACTTTTTCCATCTGCTGTACTTTAATTTGGCTGAAGTTGTGTGTCAATATACAAGTGGAGAGAAGTCAATTATGAGTCAAGTAACTTGATGCTAAGTTTAAAGACTGTTGATGTCTGAAATGGTTCCAAAGTCTCAGATACAATGCTGAGTAACAGAACACTCAGAATAGCTCCTAATGTGTTGTAGATCTAAAATTAAGGAAGGGCAAGGGAGAAATTTGATATTACAAAATTATTCTTAATTTTCTGCAACATATGGATCCTTAATTTTTTTTCAAGAATAGAACAATGAATAAAAGTTATTATCTGAATATTCTGTGAGTTTTCCCCAACTTTTTATATTCTTCTTCGTTTAATTCTCACTTTCCATTCATCCTTTTCACCATCTCTTGTAAAAATAATTTTGTTTATGTCCCAACAAAAAGAAATGAGGTTTTGTTCCATGATTATTGTCGAGTTTATACACAGACTGCTCTCATCAAAGAGTGTTGTTGCTTGGTATATAATATACATCTAGCTTGATGCTAATTTGCTTTCTCTTGGCCTCTATTAATAGCCCATATGGCATCCAATTACTGATGTGCCCAAGAAAGACTTTCCATCACATCCAAGTATTTCCTAGTTTTCTTATTCAACCCCAACTATCACTCCTAAGAAGAAAATCCAATGGAAATTATGAGCTCAATCATAATTCATTAATATAATCTCAAGACCAACTTTTTCCTATCCTCAAAAAGCACGAGAGCAGCATAAAACAGAGGCATTAATCATAAATAGGGACAAATACTAATGTAAAGAAAAGCACATTTTACTCATAATTTTAGTATAGCTATTTTTAAAATTTTAGAGCTACATCTCAAAGTACTCAGGGCTTAGTCCTGGCTCAGGTATCACTTCTGGCACACCTGATGTGTCATATGAAAGCAAGTACCTTACCCTCAGTACTATCCCTAGCTCCTATTTTTCACTTTAAATGACAGTGTTCTAAGTGAAAAGTCTATTGTAGAATTCCAAGCTGGAGTTTGAAAATAGCATTAGCAATAGGACCAGGAATGGTCTTTTTCTGTGAAAATATATTGCATTTTTTCAAAAGCAAGAAGTTAACAAATGTATTAGAAAAGTTTTGAAAAATTTCCCCAAACTTTCAGCTTAATGTTTATTTATTCTCAGAGACAAAAGAGAGGAGGGCTGGAGGGTCCACCTCATGACATGAAGCTCACCACAAAGAGTGATGAGTGAAGTTAGAGAAATAACTTCATTGAGAACAATCTTAACAATGTGAATGTATGAGGGAAGTTGAAATCCTGTCTTGAGTACAAATGGTGGTGTGGGATGGGGAAGAGGAAGATTTGGGACATTGGTGATGGGAATATTGCACTGGTGAAGGGGGTGTTGTTTACATGACTGAAACCCAACTACAATCATATTTGTAATCAAGGTGTTTAAATACATATATTAAAAATAATATATATTTACTATAAACTTGAACACAATTTTAGGTATTTAAAACAATGCTAGTTTAGTTGTTCTAATGTGTCTAAAATGGAAATATTCATTTACTTACCACTACTATGGTTGTGAAATTTGACTGTATTTAGTGAGTAGAAAATATTACTATTTCTTAAAGTGAGGTTAAGAAGTAGAGGGCTATGTTGTTCATAGTTTTAGAGCTGATAAATTATAGATCCAGGATGTAACATTATTGCATTTGTTCTAGGATATTATAATGAATAACTGGTATGTTATATAAGCATGAACATGATGTCTATTAAGAATGTCATTTCAGAGTCTGAAGAGAGATTTCAACAAGCACTTGTGTTAAATACAGCTATATAACCAACCTGGTTTAATCCCCAGCACACCATATTAATCGCCTCAACTCACCAGGATTGGTCCCTGAGCACAGATCCAGAAGCAAGCCCTGAGTATTGCTGGGAGTGCTCACAAAATTTATAAGTTATTATTATATCATTTCAAATAATTTTTATAGACATGAAGTCATAATATATTTTCAAAAGCTTTCTTTTTCATCAACTAATCACAGAAAACCTTGTATATTATGTCTCAATTTATAACTGAAATTATGCCTTTAGAAATAAGATTATTAAATTGAAAAATTGTGATCACTTTAGTCAAAAAATTATTTTTGCTTTTAATCTAAATTTAAAGGTAAATTATTTTCATAGATAAAAATATATTATTTGGGGCCAGAGTGATAGTACAGCTAGTAAGGCTTTTGCCTTACATGCAGCCAACCCAGGTTCGATCCTCGGCATCCCATATGATACCCAGAGCCCCACTAGGAGTGATATCTGAGCACAGAGCCAGGAGTAACTCCTAAGCTCAACTGAATGTGACCCCCATTTTATATACAGATATATGTATATGCATTATTTGCCAATAGAACCAAATTTATATAAAAGAAACAATACATTCTAAATAAAAGCAATCTTTCATAAAAACAATTGCATTTTAAGGAAATCTTTCATATCTAATTATAAAAATAATTAATTTTCTATTAGTTAATCATTAATGTTCTAATAGTTAATTTCTTTTCCTTAACTTGGTGGAGGAAAAATTTAAGGAGGTACTGAAACAACTTTAAAGGAGTTAGACAACAGACTTATATTCAATATCATGTAACTTGAGTAAATTACCCCCCAAAGAATGCTCAAACTTTTTTTCATCACTTCCATTTTCACACCACTGTTTCACTATTTTGTTTTTCTTTTTCATTAGAACCGTTTTTATTCTTTATTTATTTTTAATTTAATCTCAGTTATATAGCTACAAAATTTTTTAAGTTTAAGTTTCTGTCAGCATCCATTCTTTCACCACTGCACATTTGCTGCCACCAATGTCCCAGTTTACTTCCTGCCCTCTCTTCTGCCCTCCCCTTTGTCTGTTTTTATGGTACACATTTTTTTTTTTTGGTTTATGGGTAACACCTGGCAGCGCTCAGGGGTTAGTCCTGACTCTACACTCAGAAATCACTCTTGGAAGGCTCGGGGGACCATATGGGATGCCGGGACTCGAACCACCATCCTTCTGCATGCATGGCAAAAGCCTTACCTCCATGCTATCTCTCCGGCCACCTATAGTACACATTTTTATTTCTCTCTCTACCTCTCTCTCTCTCTCTCTCTCTCTCTCTCTCTCTCTCTCTCTCTGCTATCTTACTCTATTCCTTTTTTGTAAGCACTGGTGTTTAATATGGTTACTGAAGAGTTATCATGCACATCACTTTCAGCGCCCAGTTCTAAATGTTCTCACTTTTCTTTAAACAACATTTACTTTGAAGATTTTTAGCCATTTAGAATCTCATAGCCTTAATCAAAGCATATTTGAAAATAATGTTGAAATATCAAAACTTTACATCACAATTAAGATTGAACACCTAAGGGGCTAGAGCAATAGTACAGTGGGAAGGGCCTTTGCCTTGCACATGGCGAAACCTGATTTGATCCCTGCACTCTATAAGGTCTCCTGAGTCTGCCTGAAGTGATTCCTGAACAGAGAGCCAGGAGTAAACCCTGAGCATTTCCAGGTGTTGCTCAAATTAAAACAAAACAGAATAAAACAGAAACTAAAAACTAGGCACAAGAGTATATGTTACAGGAAAAAAGAAGGTGAGATAAAGCAGATGATCAAAATCTCTGGTTATTCTGTTATTTACATATGTTGTGTGATGTCTTATTAAACCTTGTTTCCACGAGGCATCAGTGACCTCCTTGGTCAGTCCTACAAAACCTCATTTATAAAAGTCACAAGAAATCATAAAATAGGAAGGATCCTAATTCGTACAAGCTTAAATTGTGGGGTGTGTGATGCCCAAGTTGGGTTAAGATGCAGGATTAGAGAAAGGTTTCTGTCATAAAGGATGTGTGATGTGTAGTGTTGGCTGAGATTAATGATCAGACTTAGAATTGTTAGTACTGTTAGCTGCATCCTTGAAAACCTCGAATGCTCAACGTGCTAATCTTCCTCAGCAGCCACAAATACCCAAGGGGCATCAAATGTGTTGTATTGGGTTGAAATATTTTTTTAATTTTTGTATTTTTTATTCTTTTTTTGTTTTTATTTTTTTTTATTCTTTTGTTTTTTTATTTTGTATTTGGGGTTGAAATATTTGGAAATAGAAGATCATGTATATGAAAGGCCAAAAGTCACAAAAGTTACTACTTATCCTTTTGTGTGAGAGCCTACAGAAAGGGAAGTTGTCCTAAGTTCAAATATATCTTATCACAAATCAAATGCATCACTCTTCACTTCTCATTATAAAAGTTGCTTGAATCATTTTGTTCTGCCTCATGAATTGAGGGGGGCAGGGAGTGGATGAGAACAGGAGCTTAAATAAAGATTTATTAACATAAAGAAATAGAATACTAAAAGCAGCAAGATCATAAAAGAATCTTACAAAAGAAAGCCCATTGATGTACAGCTGATCAAATGAAACTCTGAACCAGGGAGTATGGAGGTACATAGTATAAGAATTCAACAAAATGAACATATTTCCAGTAAAACTTTATCCAGCTAGCTTAGCATTCGAATTTGAAGAAACTATACAGAACTTTATAGACAGACAATAGCAAATGAAATGATTGCCTTTAAACCATTGTTGTATGAAGTGGTAAAAGGAGTTTCCAAAAATGAAGCAATGTCTTATATATTTAGTTAAAATATTCAAACCAATCATCACAAATTGACTTTTATTGGTTTATTTTCTAATCATTTCATTTGCCATTCCTTTAAGTTTTCCTGGAGTAAGTAATATGTAAATTTGTTATACTCTGGCCAATGGGGGCAGTTTGTGGGGGTGGGAGGAAACCTGGGGTCACTAGTGGAGAAGGAGAAACTGGCAATGGAATTGATTTTGGAACACAGTACGTGTAAAACAGCTTTATTATGAACAACTTTGTAAGTCAAAATATCTTAATAAAAATTAAAAAATAAAAATAGTAAACCCCAAAGTGAGATGAATTTCCAAAAGCCAAATGCTGATAAATGGTAATTAAAAACCTCATTTGGTGAAGCTTATATTTTGTGGCTTATAGAATTGAACATAATGCTATGAATTATTTAGTTAAACCTCTTCATGAAAGTGTATTTAATGCTTATTTCATACTATTAGAGACACTGATGAAATAAACTTTCTTAAATGTTTATCTTTATGGCCTTCTGAAAGCTTTCTTTATGTATTTTGTAAAGCACGGGCTTACTGAATCATAGAAAAGACATGTATAAAGTTCTATTATGTAACATCAAGTTACTATTCATATTTTAGTGTGAATTAATATTTCCAATAATATGAAAAGTTAGTGCATATTTCTCTATAATTTAGTAGAGCTAAAATGATCTATTTAAGAAAAGTTGTTCAAAGAAGTAAATGTGTCACTAATTACTGGTCATTATATATAATAATAGCTTAATTATCACATATACGTGTTTTTCATCTTTTATGTATTTTTTGGAGGAGTTCATTGTCTGTCTATTGTAGTGTACTTCCACATTCTAAATATAAGACTTTTGTTGTTTAACAATTTATTTATATTTGACTTGTATTATTGCTTGTTATATGCAAATATAAGAAACAAATATATACAAAATATTAAAACACATAATCTGTAATTAAATTTTAATCCCATATTAATCTCTTATCTTAAATTTGATCCATAACTATTTAATAGCAAGATGTAGTGAATTCTTTTTTCTACCATGGCGATCATATTTAATTCATATTATCTAGCTTAAAATGAATTTAACTATTATGTGTGACAAATATTGGTCACTTATAATTGATTTTTTTGTCCTGGTTCAGCATTCAGAAGACAAGATTTTCTGTCTCCAAGTGAGAAAACTACTTATAATTTATATAACTCATTTTATCAAATGAATGAGCCAATGGAATGTATTTGGAGCAGAAAAATATCTCCTTTGTTAAAGAGAACTTTTGCTTCTTTCTTTGTGAATATGGTGGTCAGGGATAATATGGATTAAAAGATAGATGATAGATAGATAGATAGATAGATAGATAGATAGATAGATAGATAGATAGATAGATAGATAGATAGATGATAGATAGATGATAGGTAGATGATAGATAGGTAGATGGATAGATAGATGATATTCTAAGTAAAAAGGTTGTTTTAGATCTAAATCAATAACAGTAACAAAGATATATAAGGTTGAATAAAATAATACAAAACATAGCTACTAGTTTAGAATTAGAATAGTGATTACCCTTTGATTGGATCTAGAAAAGAGAGTGTAACCTTATTTATTTCAATTATCTTCCATTTCTTCTACAAACCTGGACTGTGTATAATCCATGAGTGTCTGTCATCTGTTAGTGTTTTAACAGAATTCAGGTGTGTGTCATGAGGACACACACAGCTTATTTTCTAACATTAGTGAATGGTCTTTTCCTGTCCACCATATTGTCTGGAATTCTATTTACTGCTTGCTCTAGGGTTGCCTCCTTTGTATGTTAATACATGTAGACAACTTATTTTTTTCAGTAAGAATTGGCAGTGACAGACTTTTGTAGAACTTTTATCATCCTCTGGAATTTGATTGCAAAGGAATTCTTGAACTTTTTAGAACATATTGTTTCATTGGCTTTGGCATCCATTCTTACTGATAAAAAGTCTGGCGTCAGTCATATTGTGATTATTTTGTATGTAGAGGCTTTTCCCCTCTGTAAGTTGCTTTTAAAATGTTATATTTGCTCTTGTATTCTGCAACTGTTCTTTCATGCATAAATATAATTTAATTTATATTTATTAATTTTGATAACAGAATTCAGTATGTGTCTTCAATTTCATAAATTATGTCTTTGGTTATTACTCGGTATGCTTACTTGATATCGCTTTAGATAAAGTGTTTATAGAATGCTTAGAATAGTGTTTCTTAGGAATACACTCAAGACTTGGCTTTTGGGAGTTCTCTGTAATGCAGGTTAAAATTCTGTTTACTATTATTGTTAACATCTATTTCATGCATTTGATTTTTTCCTCTTTTTTTTTTTTTTGGTTTTTCGGGCCACACCCATTTTATGCTCAAGGGTTACTCCTGGCTAAGTGCTCAGAAATTGCCCCTGGCTTGGGGGGACCATATGGAGAATTGAACCACGGTCCTTCCTTGGCTAGCATTTGCAAGGCAGACACCTTACCTCTAGCGCCACCTCACTGGCTCCACATTTGATTTTTCAATTTGCCATTTACAAACTTTAGATAAAGTTCACAAAGCCATCTATAAAGCATATCTTGTTTTAAGTGTATCCTATATTGGGGTATTTTTTTAATTGTGCCCTACTGGATCACTTTGAGAAATCCTCACCTTTATATTATCATTATTTTTAGTTTTGGGGCCACACCTTGTGACACTTAAGGATTACTACTGATTTGTGCTCAGAACTTACTCCTGGCAAGCTTGGGGGACTTTATGGATTGAATCCAGGTTGACCATGTGCAAGGCAAGTGCTCTCCCTGCTGTGCTATTGTTTCAGCCACATCTAGGGGTATTTTCACTGTTATATTTTCCTTTTTTTATTGTAAGAATTTATTCAAGAGACAAAATTGATTAACATAATGAGGTAAACTAACATAACATAATATACTAACATAACATAACATATAATATAATTAATGTAATATAATAATACATGTAAGTCAAATAAGTTTCTGATTAAAAACCAATTTTTTTTCTTTTTTTATAATGGCTTACATATCTTTCACAGTACTGTTTTAGGTACATATTATCATTGTATCAGCGGAATACCCATCACCAAATATGTCCTCCCCCCATCCCAGTTCCCTTTCTACAACCCATATACCCCACCATCACCCCCTTGGCTGCTAGAGTAGGTGGACCCCTCTTTGTCTAGCTTACTATTAATGATCATATATCTGTTTGGTCCTGGAACCCTCCCTTGTTTCCCCCTCTATTTAAGAGGCAGAGCTAGATAAATTGATGTATGTGGTTTTGTTTGAAGGAAAGAAAAGCAATAGATTGGGGTACAAATTAAGAGAAAAAAAAAGAAGTCAAATATGCTGAAAATGGGCAGAGTCCCTCTAGAAGCTTCCAACCTCAGTTTGAGAGAGGATGTGAAAAAGGTAATTGAAACACCACAAGAATACAGAAAGAAATATCAAATTAAATAACAGTGAGCAATAAAGACAAGCACCACACAATAGTCTTGGCTCTGAAATCAACTCATGCTGAGTTCAAAAAGAAAGATAAAGATAAGATAAAATAAAATAAAATAATATTGGAGACATCAACTTCAATCTCTACACCAAAATAAAGACGTCAAAAATCGATCAATCGATAAATAATTATGTGGAAAAATTATTGTTTTGTGCTTTTTTTTTTCCTTTTCGTTTTCCCCCTGCATAGGCACAGTAACTATTGGGGATATTATAGAGGGAATTCCCTTGGCCTAGGAGATATAGGGTTTCTCCACCCCTGAAGTATACTGTCATGGAATTAACTATAGACTCCTTGCATGATCATTTACTCTCCCCTTGTTGCTTTCGCGGTGTATGGAAGACTTCTGCTTTGTCTTGGATGGTAAAATCAGACCTCTGTATCTAGAGATCTTGGTGGCTGTGTGTTAAATTAAATAATTGAGGATGGAGACGGATGGCGGTGGATAGCGATGGATTTCTTTCTGCCATCCCAGGCCACGTGGCTCCGCAACCCCATCCAGCCAGCGGGTCTCAGGCCCAGGTGATCGGCGTAATCAAGACTCACTCACAGGCAGGCATTAGGAAGCATCATCTTTATTTATGCCCTGACCACCACAGGTGTGTGGCCTATCTCATAACCTTTTAAGCATTCGGCCATTCTTAGCCCTGCATCTTATAATTCAGCCATCTTCCTTTGGCCTCCATCCTGGTCAAAGACCAAAAGAGGCAAAGAACCTAAAGCCAGTGAGCGCAGCAGGGCCAAAAGCTCCCAATCCCCTTGGTCCAAGGCTTTTCTAACTTTTCCAAGACCCCACCCAGGAATGGGCGGGGTCTTGCAGGTAAGGTCACACCTAATATCTGGTTCCCAAGACCCTTCCCAGAAATGGGTGGGTCTTAGGTATCTACACCTAAATCTAGGGTCTCAGATACGTACACCAACAGCTGTGCAGCTCAAGGAATGGAGCTTATGAAGTCTTTCTTTGTGGTTCTAGCAGTTATGCTTCTTCAGTGTCGTTTTAATCCATCTTCTGTAGTTGGTGGTTTGGTCATTATGTTGCTCCTAGGATGGAGCTTGGGATAAAGTCTTCTGTTATGTTTTCGGAAGATGCGTTCAATTGGGGTTGTTTCAGTCAGACCTCTGGAATTGGAGCTCTTGTTTGTTGAACAGATCGTAGACCAAAAGCTAGGCTAGAGCTTTTTGATGCTGTTGTTGTTGTTGTTGTTGTTGTTGTTCCTGGATGTGTACTGTCCTGTCCTGGTTGTAACATCCAGTCATCTGCATTATAGCAATCTTGGCTTTTGCACAGATCAAAGGTGACATATTTTGCGGGGTCCTGAAGCCCCCCAGGGGGGCCTGGCCAGCAGGAATTAGCTGGGAAGACTTCTCAGACAACCGCACTCCTATTTTGCTGGGTAGAAGAACAACCACACCTGTAAAAATCTGAGAGAGGTTAATAATAAAGACCTAAGGCAATATCTCACTGCTCAAAGGCAACTTTATTTGGCTACAGCTCCTTCTTATATAGAGAAGGAGAAGGGGGCAGTACAAGGGTGATGTCAATCACACTTTTGGCATGAAAATTACTTCATTATTCCAAATAAGGCAAGTGGGCAATACTTCTTGCAGTATCCATGGAAACATCTTGTGACCTTCTAGCTGCATTCCTAATTGCTTGACTATCAGGAGGTGGTGCAAGATGTGCTTGCCTCAGTGATCTTGAACAGACAATGTAGCATATACACAATAATGAATGTCTTGTAAACTCAGGGATATGGTTAAGGGAGTAAGGCCTCTTTTCTGGGAATGGTACTGGGCTGTGTTGCTCTCCTCCGGGCTAAAAGATTAATTATACTTTGCAGCTGCATTTTCCTTTCTCTTTGGCCCAAGAACTTACAGCAAGACTGCATGTAGCCTTTAGGTGAAAGGCTGGATTATGGCAGAAAGAATAGCAAAATGGCCTCAAACAAGTCAGTCCCCAACATCTCCCCCTTTCTCTTCTAATAAAAGAAGGAAAGTCGTGAACGGGTGGAAGAACCGTGTCTTAGGCTACAAGGTTTGACCAGGTCGGACATGGCCAAAGCCGCATTTAAAAGGTGGCTACAAACGTTGTGGGTGCGCGCAGAAATCCGAATTATGTGTTGTAGCCTTTTAGGGCCGTGTCCTAACTGGGACCTTGCTAATCCCGTCGTAGGTATCTTCACAGCTGAGAGCACAAGTACCGGAGCGAGCTCCGTTTGTTAGCTATGCGCTTTATCTCCTGAAAACTTAGTGGCTGGAAGGGCGGCTTGGTGACAATAGCCAAGTTTTCACAGGAGTCACGTTGGGTTAACTGTTGGTAGTGAACTTGAACAGAGGTTTTTGCCGTCTCATCTACCTGGTTTTTAACAAGGGCAGTAAGTTTGCGGAAAGCCCATGGGTCAAAGGAAAGGAGCAGCATGAGGCTAATAAGAGGGCCCAAAATAGTGGACAGTAATGTATGTATCCAAGGAGAAGAGAAAAACCAACCCTGTTACCAACCTTGTTTTTGGTCAAAACGTTTCTGGAACTTCTTCATACCGTTACCAATACGTAGAACACTATCCCTAACTAATCCAGATTTGTCTTTAAATACACAGCATAGTTCTTTAAGGGCCACACAGACTCCCCCTTTCTATATAAGGGCAAAATATAAAGTACGACGATTTTGAAGAACTACATCAGCAAGGGAACTAACAGTATCGTAGGGGTTGAGGAGAGAAGCTAAGCTAACAGCGTTTATAATATGGTTTTGTGAGGGCTAGAGCAGAGGCATTTATAATATTTAAAATAACTTGAGAGGAGGAGGATGGGCTAGAAGGCAGAGTTCGTAGCTCACAACTTGCTTAATAGTGAGTTGATGACG
This sequence comes from Suncus etruscus, assembly GCF_024139225.1. Classification (NCBI taxonomy): domain Eukaryota; kingdom Metazoa; phylum Chordata; class Mammalia; order Eulipotyphla; family Soricidae; genus Suncus; species Suncus etruscus. The sequence continues at coordinate 16,113,522 of NC_064862.1, forward strand.
CTGAGGCTGAACTTTCCAGAGAAGAAGTTTAGAGTTATTGGTGTAGATAGGAGGTTTAAACGTTGTGATGCTTTCATAAAACGGCGAAACTGGTGAATTGCAGATTGAACAGTGTTTATAGCTGGTGTTGGAGAGCACTTGGGCAGAGGCATTGACCATTTGCAGGATGAGGTTCAAGGTGGAAACCGGACCAACAGGTTTGATGGTTATTTTAGGCATTAACAAAGCTAAAACATAATAATTATGATAAGCAAGAAACATTTCAGTAACAATATGGGGAGAAAATCTAGTGGAACAAACAAAATAAGTGGAGTTGGGGGCTTCAATGAAGATGGAAGAGTTGTTAACAATAATGGTTTGATTGCAAATGTGTGATTGTTGAACAGGCGGGCACATATATGGTTCGAGTAAGCAAAGTTCCACGACCGTGACTTGTTTGCCATGGAGGTTGTTGGTGGCAGTGGTGGGCATCCAAGGCAGCTAGGCAGAGTGCTCAATTCAGCATTGTTAAAGGTGGAGTTTGTTAGAAACAGGTTTGCAGGAAAGGCGGCTGGCAGGAGGGGTGACAGGCTTTTTTGAAGTGGATGAAGACAGGACTGTGGAAGGCTGCGGAAATTTTTTGTTAGACTTCAGCATTCAAAAAATTTTTATAATTAACAATCGCCAATTTATCAAAAACTTTTAAACTGAACATAAATGATTTTTGTTAAACTTTTTAGTTATTATTTTAAAGCTAGATGCTATTTTTTAGTTATAAATACATATTCTATAGGCCTGAACTTACACATAGCAGGAAAGTTGGGTGACTGCAAAGTCCAGAAATTCTCCAGGGAAAAGTTATCCCCGATGGCCATTGAGAAATTTGGGGTTTGCCATCCCTTACACTTTCCGCCATGTTCTTAGAAGGACAAAGCTAGCTTAATACATAATTTTTAACACATGATTTTTAGTTGCAAGATGCCAGTTTGTGAACTGACCAGACTGAACCAGGTTGAAAAAATTAATTGAAATTTGAAAAATGGATAAGGCTTTAAAAATTGTATTATTATAAAATGTAGAGATAACAAATAAACAGATAAAACAAAACAACACTAAACACAATATTTTACACTTGTGGCCACTTTCATTCATCACAACAGACACATAAACAGACAAAAGGATTGATTTAAGACTTATTTATAAAAAATTGACAAGCGCTTTTAAATATTTAGCTAGCATGTTTGTGAGAAGAAAAAAAAATTTTTGTAGAAAAACTTTTTTAGTTTTGAGAAGTACTTAATGTAGATGGAGTGGAACTTTGCTGAAAATAAATTTTAAGGTTTAGATTTAACACAAAACATTTTTAAAACAATTTTAATTTGAAGTTTAAAACATTAAGTAAAATGGTTAATAAGCAGTAAAAATTTTTTAAGTAAAATGGTTAATGAGCACTGTAGAAGGAGTTTTCACTCTGAAGTATGAAATCATTTGCTGTAAATGAATAGGTTTTTTTTAAATTGGTTTTGCAGTAGAACAGTAAGACAGCTGCAATAAAGTGTTAAAATTTTTATGATTAAACACAATAGCATGAACTATGATTATTAAAGGTATAAAAACTGATTTTAAAAATACAAACAACTGTTTTTACTATGAAGACTTTAAGTGAATAATTTGTAAAAAATATTATATACTAAATTAACTAAATGCTTAGATTATTACAAAATATAGTTAAAGACATTTGATGCATTTACACATTTAGAACTTAAGACTAAAATTATATTTAATACTAGTTAATTTGCTTATAAAGTTTAGTTACTTTTATATATTACTTATAAAATTATATATAATATATTTTTTATTAATATTATTTTTTCACTGCGACACAAATATACAGATTTATATAATGTGCTGATATTTTGAATGCACTTAAAATAATAGTTCTTTCAATGCAGAAATAAAGAACAACCATTGCTGTAGCACAAAGTTAAAACTAAGGGTACTATAAAGCACACCTAGGTGTTTACTGTGCATTAAATTAACTATATTGTTTAAAAAGGCTAACCACATTATTTTTCACATAATTTTGTAAATACTTTAAAAATTAAAATAAAACTTTTAATAGAAATATAAGACTTAATTTTAACACTTTTGTGTTCGTTTGGATTTTAAAACACAAAGAAGTTTTTCTTTTACTAACATTTTGTTATCTGTAAAGTGACAGAATTATGACCTTGGTGTAAAATTTTCTGAGAGGCATGAAAAAAAAAAAGTTTATTGCCATTATTTTTCTGTTGCTTTTTAATGTTTTAATAATTACTTTACACCACTTAATGCACTAAATGTAATAACACAATATCTGACGAAGTGTAGGGCTGACAAGGTGAAGCAGAGTTTTTTACTGATAACTCGGGGAGGGGCCAGCACAGTTAACAGCAGGAAGGCTAGAGGCAAATTATTTACAGTCAGCAGGGTGTAATGATATAGAGAAAAAAAAAGCAATCTTTTAAGATTAATTACTAATTTATTGGAATTAGAGGGAATGGCAACTGAAGAGGGGAGTCTGGGTTGCAAAAGCACCATGGGGATCATGGTTTTATTAATTGATTTGAGAATATGCAAGAGATGCTACTTTTTAGATTTCTTTTGAATAACAAAGATTGGGTATTTCAAGGTGAAATGGAAGGCTTAAAGTGGGAGTGGCAGGGCCTGAGCTGGCTGTTTCCCAAGGCTGGCAGGAAAGAGGCTGAAGGAGGCTGAGGGCTGGTTTGAGCAAAATTGTCCTGAGTAAAAGGTACATTAGGCTTAGAAGTTTTAACAGCAAAGTGTAGATATCGCAAGGTTTTATGGCTTAGCAGATGATACTTTGTAATTATTCTGCTTACTGTGCCTTTAGAATTTTTTGTAGGCACTGCAGCAGTTTCTGTTTTATGGCACTTAGCCTCACTTTCATTAGTTTGTCTTTTTGAGTTCTCAAGAGGGGGGCCTGGCCGTGGAATTCAGTGGGCAGAGGACAGACAACTATAGATTTAGGAGGGGGGGGAACGCCTGAAGGGCAGAAACCTGTGAATCAAGAGAAGCAGCCTGTTTTTGAAGGCTTAAGATTTGTTTAAGATTTTTAATTTGGCCAAGTAGTTTCATATCTATAGCTTTAAGAGGGGGAGTGGTGAGAGGAGGGAATCTGCCATGGTTAGGGACTGAGCGTTCTCTGCGGTGGAGGCTGCTGAGCAGGCGGGGGAAGACTTTCTCCATTAGGGAGAAAGACAGGAAAGGTAGCGCTGGTTTTTGAGCCAAGAGCATTATCAAGTTTGTTAGAGAGGTGAGAGACCATGGATGTAATTGTGGTGAGTTGGGAACTCAAGTCAGAAAAAGGGGGGGGGGGGGAAAGGAGAAAGCAGCAACAGTTTGTTGCCGGTGTGGGGGAGCTGCTGGAATGCTGGCTTTGGGGAGCGACTTCCAGGCACGGAGGGCAGCAAGAGCCATGTTGGCAAGCTGGGACCTGGAAAGTGTGTGCTGTACCTTTAAGGTATGAAAAGAGGCGAGGCCAGCTATAAGAGCTTAGAGATTAGGATTCCTGCCTATTTGCAGGGGCTTTGCAATGAAAAAAAAAAAAAGTTAACTTCTCAAGAGACAAAGAGTTCAGCTTTTAGATTCTAAGCAGGAGAGCGTGTAAGGGGCTTGGGGGCCATAGGAGGTTACGGCTTGAAATGGCTCTTTGAGGCTTTTCCAATTAAAGGCTTTGTATTGTTGCAATTGCTGGCTAAGGAGGGGAGGGTGGTGAGGGGAGTAAAGGTTTTGGTGGAACAGGGACGGAGCTGAGGCTAGGGAAGTGAAGGGCTGTTTAGGATTTTGCACAGAGGGTGCAGCGGCCTCTTCTGTAGGGGTCTGGGTGCATAGAGCAGAAGCATGGACAGAAGTAAGGGAGGGATATAAATGAGAAGCATTAGAGAGATCTTTAAGAGCATTAGTTACTTTGGAGACAAAGGTAGAAGAATCAGTGGTGGAGGGAGGACAAGGGGAAGTATTCTCAGAGGGAGAAGGGAGATGAGAGACAGAATTAGAACGAGAGGGAGTCCTGGAACACTCACGGGAGACTTGTTGTACATGAGATTTAACGGCATGGATGATGTCTTTGGCGGTTCCGGCATTTTTAGTTACAATGATATCTCTTAACAGGCTTCAATATTGGAACATAATTTTTTCCTTCTGTGAATCATCATTATTTACAAAATAATCACTCATTTCATGTCCTACTTTGTCCCAAGTGGACGCAACAATTTCTGGACAGGTAATAATAAACCAATGACATACATTATGAATAAACATAAGAAAATTACAAATATTCTTTTTGGTAACCTCTACATGTCTGGCTTTCAACTCAGACTGAATATCAATAATGAATTTAAGTTCAGTACTCAATGAAACACCCATGGTAGCGTATCCTATGGGTGAAGCCCCAAAAGCCAATCAGGGGCGGCGATCAGAACGACTGGAAAAACTGCAGTTTAAATTTTTGATTAAGGCTAACTCGTTTCAACGCTTACCCTGATGAGGTATTTCCTGCGATTTATGAAACAGCTCCGAACTCGCCGACCCGTAGTCGTTCGGGGTGTGGCGGTGGTCTTCGAGCCCAGCGTTGGGCCCAAAATGCGAGGTCCTAAAGCCCCCCAGGGGGGCCCGGCCAGCAGAAATTAGCTAGAAAGACTTCTCAAACAACCGCACTCCTATTTTGCTGGGTAGAAAAACAACCACACCTATAAAAATCTGAGAGAGGTTAATAATAAAAACCTAAGGCAATATCTCACTGCTCAAAGGCAACTTTATTTGGCTACAGCTCCTTCTTATATAGAGAAGGAGAAGGGAGCAGTACAAAGGTAATGTCAATCACACTTTTGGCATGAAAATTACTTCATTATTCCAAATAAGGCAAGTGGGCAATACTTCTTGCAGTATCCATGAAAACATCTTGTGACCTTCTAGCTGCATTCCTAATTGCTTGACTATCAGAAAGTGGTGCAAGATGTGCTTGCCTCAGTGATCTTGAACAGACAATGTAGCATATACACAATAATGAATGTCTTGTAAACTCAGGGATATGGTTAAGGGAGTAAGGCCTCTTTTCTGGGAATGGTACTGGGCTGTGTTGCTCTCCTCCGGGCTAAAAGATTAATTATACTTTGCAGCTGCATTTTCCTTTCTCTTTGGCCCAAGAACTTACAGCAAAACTGCATGTAGCCTTTAGGTGAAAGGCTGGATTATGGCAGAAAGAATAGCAAAATGGCCTCAAACAAGTCAGTCCCCAACAATATTTTCTGATTTTGTCTTATCGAGAGCTGATGAGGAAGGACAACTTGCTCTTAGATCAAGTTGTTCCCATTTCCTCGTTGTCAGGTTATCAATTTAGCACTGGTACATGTTGATGTCAGAGCAGCATTATGCATGCCCTGGAGGGGATTGGGCTCCTGGAGCTGTTCTGGAGAACTCTGTCGTTTCTATGCCTGGGGTCCAGTGCCGCCCCAGGAAACCTCACAGGCACGACAGGGACAAGGGGGGGTGGCGGAGTCAAAGGAAGGTCCCCTGGAGAGTGCCACCAGAGAAACTTCACAGACTCGACAGGGCATCACTGTTATATTTTTCTTAACAAGATTTACAAGAGGTTATTCTTATATCATCCTGTTACATCTATACTTAATTTCATGATTATATGTTTCTCTTGATTTATAATTGGTTGTTCTTTATCATAATTTTGTTGTGAAATCTGTTAAGCCTGTACTCGGAGTGACATTACTTATGTTCCAGAATCAGATCTTTAATTTCTGTCTATCTTGGTCTCTTTATTTGTAAAATGAGGTTAATACTATCTTATTCTATAGCATGATCCATGTAAGTTTCTTTGTGTTACAAGTGGATTTGTGGGCAATTTTTTTTTTAGCAATAGTTTTTCTTGCAAATGTTTAAACTTCAGTTTGATGGGATAACTCAAATAAAACTCTCATTGTCTTCACAAGTCCTCAGATATCTATAAGCTGTCTACAGATTCCTTTTGATTTTCAATCTTCACCAGCAGTCTAGTTTCCTTGCAACTGGCCCCAGTTCTGATGTCAGTGGTTGATGTCTTCCTACTCTGCAACTATATCTGGAACATCAAAGGTCTGTACTTGGATTTAGCTGGAGGCTTGGCCTATGTACTGGATGTACTATGACAATTTCATTCCTCCCATGGCCATGCAATAGATAGTTCTGACAGTCATATATTTCTTTTCCAACCTCACTTTGAGAAGCAGATTATGTGCCTCCCAAGCTCTGAGTTTTGCCCACATGACGCTGAGTCTCTATGATCTGTGGGTTGTTCTCGAGTGAACTTGAACAAGTTAAAATCTTGTTTCCACTAATGGAAACTAGAGCCACAGAGTTTAATACTAATTTCCACTGTGTTTTCATTTCATTTTCTTCCTAAGCATATTTAAATTCCGAGTGGGCCACATGGTTTTGTTATTAAAAAAACAAACGAAACTTTGCCTTTTGGAACAAATTTTAAAGACACCACAAACCCAGAGCATGAGTTGAGGACATGAATCACCATAACTTAAGAGATGTCTGGCATTTCCTTTTTCTCGAAGGCAGTAGATCAGGCATCCTTTTCCCAGAAATGAGTTGCAAAGATCTGTAAGCAAACACTCCATATGACAGCTTGGAACTTCTACTATGACCATAGGTCTTCAGCACTAGATGGCAACTGAAACCATATTGAATATTTTACCCTTCAGACCCCAAATTCAAGTAAATATATCCAAAGCAGTCCTAAAAATAAAATTATTTTATTACTAATATCTTTATTTAAGCACCATGATTACAAACATGTTTGTAGGGTTTCAGTCATAAAAATGCTCACCCCTCTTCACCAGTGCAACCGTCCCACCACCAATGCCCTCCATCTCCTTCCTCCTCCACCCCATGTCTGTCTTCAAGTCAGGCATTCTATTTTTCTCACATACTACCATTGTCATGATAGTTGTTAGTGTAGTTTTTCTCTAACTGCACTCACCACTCTTTGTGGTAAGCTTCATATCTTTGGCTGGTCCTTTTAAACCTCATCTCTATTTTCTCTGGATATTATAGCTATACTATCTTTTATTTTTCTTAAATCCCATAGATGAGTGAGACTATTCTGTTTATATCTCTCTCCCTCTGAATCATTTCAGCCTAATAGTTTCCATGTTCATCTATGTATAGGAAAATTTCATGTCTTTATTTTTCCTGACAGTTGCATAGTAGTTCATTGTGTATATGTATCACAGTTTCTTTAGCTACTCATCTGTTGTGGGGCATCTGGGTTGTTTCCAGAATCTGGCTATTGTAAATATAGCTTCAATGAACATAGGCATGCAGAGGGCATTTTTGTATTGTGTGTTTTGTTTTCTTAGGGTATATTCCTAGGAGTGGTATAGTTGGATCATATGAAAACTCAATTTCCAGTTTTTTGAGGAATCTCAATATTGTTTTCCATAAAGGCTGTACTAGATGGCATTCCCACCAGAAGTGAATGAGAGTTTCTTTCTCCCCACATCCCCTCCAGCACTGACTACTCTTGTTCTTTGTGATGTGTGCTAGTCTCTGTGGCATGAGATGGTACCTCATTATTGTTTTGATTTGCATCTCCCATGAGCATTTTTCTTGTGCCTTTTGGAGATTTGTATTTTTTCTTTGAGGAAGTGTCTTTTCATTTTTTTCTCCCCATTTTTTGATGGTGTTAGATGTTTTGTTTTATTTTGTTTGTTTCTGTTAAGTTCTGTCAGTACCTTGTATAACTTAGATGTTAGCCCCTTATTTTATGGGCGAGTAGTTTCGCCCATTCCTTGGGTGGTTTAAAAGATAGTTTAATGGAATGTTTTTAATTGAATCACCATGAGATATACAATTACAAAGTGGTACCTGCTTGAATTTTTAATTCCTCTGATACAAGGTACTTCACCCTTCACCAGTGCACATTTCCCACCACCAATGTTCCAGGTTTCCCTCCTGACCTCCTCTCTACCCTCCCTCCTACCTGCCTCTATAAGGTATCTCTCTTTCTTTCCATACTCTTTTTCCCTTTAGGCATTGTGATTGCAATATTGTTACTGAAGAGGCATCATGTATATCACTTTCTCTCTTTTTACCATCCAAAAAATTTTTTTAAAAAGCAGCTACTGAATGAGGAAGTAGCAAAAAGGTTCATGTCTTTGCCATTATTTTCTAAAGCCTAGGTTAGACACGAACTGGGAAAGAAGCATTAAATTGTCTGAACACTCAGTAGCATAATGGGTTAGGTGCTTGTCTTGCTAACCAGGTTCAATCCCTGACACCCCATAAATCCTCAAAGCCTGTGAGGAGTGACCCCTAAATTCAGAACCAGGTGTTAGCCTTGAGCACACTGTCTGTTGTCCAAAACAAAACAAATACATAACAAATTCTAACAAGAAAATAAAACAAAAATATTTTAAAAAAATGACTGCCCAACCACTGAAACATTCTCCATGATATAAATTCTATGGTAAATATGTGGAAGTTAAGCTCATCCATAGTAATATATCAAAACTACTCAACTGCACACCTGAAGATGCAATTTCTCATCTAAGACAGTCTTTTTCTTCTGTGAGTGTCTGAACCACTGTCCTTTTTAGTGGGTACACACCCTCCAATGAGTCCTTCTGGAACCTTCTCTCTCCTTGTGAGTTTGATACAATTTGCAGTCCTGATGAATATGAATTTTGTTGCTGAGATTTTTTTTCTTATTAGCGAAGCAAAATAGTTTGTATTAAAATAAATGTAGAGAGATATAGGGGTGTCTTCAAATTTTCTACCAGTTCCTCTGTTGCTTCATCTCCCTGGAAAACTCAGCATGCCTCCACCTACTTGGAGAAATAGTCTTTCCAAAAAGAAGCCTAGAAGACAACTCCAGCCTCCCCCTTCTGCTTTGGCTGAGAGCTGGAACTTGTCTGGATCCACTGCCTGTGCATTTTTGCTCCCAACTCTCTCCCACAGATTGGTACCCTGCCTCCCCTAAGTACATGACAAGTTGGTACTCAGCTGCAAGCAACCCCAGAGGACCCCAAGTTCCATATGCTCTATGTGCTCAACAAGCGATTCTGCCAGATGGATTCCCTGAAACCCTGCTAATGCTGCCCTTTTCTCCTTATGCCTTTAGGAGACTTGAAATCAGTCCCCTAACTGTACCCCCTTCTTTTTCTCCAGTTATCCTTTACATCTCAGCTTTCCAAGGGGCAAAGAAAAGCATCCCCACAGCCAATAACACAAAACAGATTACTAGACAGGTGCTTCCTTTCTTTTTCACCTGACCATTCCTTTAAGAATATCCTCAGAGCTCTCCTCCCTTGATTTTGAAGGTTTGCCTTATTTTATATATTATGTCTAGTTATTAACCCATCTAGTACAATATTATGGCATATGTGTTATAAAGAATGCCTATATTTGCCCTTACCCAGACCTCACTCATTAGTTATTTCTTTTTTTTTTTATTTAAACACCTTGATTACATACATGATTGTGTTTGGGTTTCAGTCATAAAAGGAACACCACCCATCACCAGTGCAACATTCCCATCACTCATTAGTTATTTCTAACTCACTTTTTGTTCAATCATTACCATGATGCTGCCATGTCTAAAGTCATGAGCTATGTGCTGTAAAAATAAAAGTAAGAACAGTAGGCCTATGCCTTGGTTGATTGTGATAATCAGCTGATATTTTCTAAAAATCAAATTTCCCCAGAACCAGAACAGACTGCCAGGGATTTTTTACTTGAATAACAGTGACAGAGCATCAGCGATTCTTACTATTTTTATCATGATATTATTATAAATTATATATATTATATATATCATTATAAATTAGGTAGTATGGTGCAATATTATTAACATTTATAATTTAAACATTCACACTTACTGCATCTCACCCCAACAGTGTCCAAGACCTTCTACTACTGTCTGTATGTCATTTTTAGCCCCAATAATCTAGAAGCATGGGAGATTTATTTCTGCTTTGATTTTGAGGCCATACCTGCCTAATTCTTTAAAAATTCTCTTGAATAATTCTACATTGCAGCTATCATTGAGAATTCAAAGAATAAATGAGTCTAGGTTTTGGATAAAAACACCAAAGCAAGGATGTCCTAATAAATCAGCGTATTCTGGGGGTGCATGCCACTGTGGGGTGTCTCGTCTCTGCCAGGTGAAAGATGATTGTTAGCCCCTGAGAAAGCAAAGGTGCCTTATTGTATCCCCAGCCAAGCAACAATAATCTCCTCTCTTGAGTCCAACAGCCTTTGGGGCAAGGGAACGTTGGTGCTTTTCCCATCTCCAAACTTAAGAATCATTGAAAGGGCTAATTTACAGACAAGACAGGATCTCTCTGTGGGTTTCATTGCGAGATCAGGGCCACTTCAAGGAAGAAGCATACAATTCCACAGAAGTGAAGAGTATTTTGCCTAGATAATAAGTAATTCTTTAGCCTGGAGGGCTTTTTTTTGTTAGAACAGGAATTGAAGGTCAACGATGATACAGTCATATGGTCATTTTCCTTCTGCAGGAGGGAGGAATTGCCAGACACTGGGTGGGCTCCTAAATTTTCTGAGCTCTTAGACTCTGGCTAGGCCACATTTGAAGTATTCTTTAAAACTGGTGGTGGGAATGTTGCACTGGTGAAGCGGGGATGGGAGGCATTCTGTTTATGACTGAAACCCAACTACGATCATGCTTGTAATCATGGTGCTTAAATAAAGATTTATACGTTAAGAAAAAAAACTGTAGAATGCTTCTACAGTGCAGCTAGTATTGAGACCTATTGAGTCCTGCTGTGTTTCAGGATTACTGCACGCATCGAGGGAGAAACATGTCACTGAGCCTTCCCTAAGGCTGAAAACTTGCAGGAGATGTACCAGAGAAGTTGGCAGAGGTTGGCAGAGAATGCCAAGGTGCGCTTTTTGCATTTGGCCATAGGGGGGCGCCCACGGCAAGCTTAGCGGGCCCAGGCAGGAGGTTATGCAACAATATATGGAGCATGCTCCAGGCTTTGGTCTACAGGTGTTGATGCAGGATGCTGGCTGGGCAAGGATGCCTGGAGCCCAGAGGCCCTTTCCCTGACCCCCGGAAGGGTGTACTTTCCCCCAAATCCTCACCCTTCCAAGAAAGGCTGAAAACACTATGCAGTTTAGAGTGACAGGCTGCTTCTTACCCTCCAGCTGTCAGAAGCATGGGCACGGGTCACCGTGCTCCTGTTTGTTCTGCAGACTCGGGCTCGTTTATTCAGCCTCATACTAGTAGTTGTGGGCAGATCTGCTTGAGAAAGTTTTCGTGTACCGTTGCAGAGCCAAGTGCCAGCCACGCAGAGAGGGTCTGTTTCTATTTTGCAAGTTCTAGCCCCCAATCTAGGGTCCAGCTCCGTGACAGCCATTGGTTCTGCATTCTATGCAGCCGGTGTCCAAAATGAGCCAAGCAAGCCTTCATGGAGAGCAAGCAAGCCCTTCTCTGGTTCGCTGAACCCCTGAGGCAGAGAGATTGAGTTTAGAGAATGCACAGGAAACTCAATGCTGATTTTCTTCTTTTGAAGTTATTTGCATGCTGCTGCTGCTGCTGCTGCTGGTGTGTGTGTGTGTGTGTGTGTGTGTGTGTGTGTGTGTGTGTGTGTGTAAGAGAGACTTTGTTTTTTTATTCAGAAATGTCTAGGTGTGTGTGACTTTGTTTTTCATTTATTTTAAAAATGTCTAGGTTTTATTTCTAGATGGTATTGTAAAAAGGAATACTGTTTACAAAGAGAAAAAAGGTATGGAGATATTGCTGTGTTTTCTTTTTATTTGTTTGGTTCGGTTTGGTTTGGTTACACTTTGCAATGCTCAAGGTTTTCTCTTGGCTCTGTGCTCAGTAATCAGTCCTGGCAAAGCTGGGAGACCTTATGTTTTACAGGTGATCACTCAGGTCCTCTGTGCGAAACAAAAGCCCAACTTGTTGTAATGTATTTTCTCTCCAGCTCCTATTAGAGATTAATTAAAGACATTAATATAGAAATTAATTAATTAAGATGTAAATTAATTAATATAAAATTTTGGAAAATAAAAATCATGAGAGAAAATGGAGAATAAAATTTTCTCATAATCTTTTGACATTGCAATGACTTTTCTTTAATCTATCATATGGACTCTTCCAAACTATTATATGCATTCTTCTACAAAATTTGTAATATTATACAAACTGGTTAAAAATTTATTCTGGGTCCCAAAATATAATACTGGGTTAAGGCAGTTACCTGCAGAAGCCAGGCAGAGCAAACCAAGAGTAAGCCTGAGCACTGCCCCTAAAGTAAATCAATGGTTTTCCTTATTAATTCAGTTATTGTCTTAATATTGCATATGTGCATATTTTCTTTATATATTATATACAAGTAGTATAATGATCTCACTATTGAAAGCCATTTTGATTTTATTACAATAGTAAATATCAATGTTAATTTTATATACAGTATTGTGTGTGTTGTTGTTGGTTTTGTGTGCTTGTTTTTAGGGCCACCCTCAGAAGCACTTAAGGGTTACTCCTAGTTCTATGGTAATAAATCACTCCTCTATCAGGGCTGAAGCAGTGGTGCAAGAGGTAGAGAGTTTGCCTTGCATGCATTAACCTAAGATGGACTGCGGTTTTATCCTCTGGAGTCCCATATGGTTCCCCAAGTCAGGATCAGTTTCAAAGCACAGAAGTAACCCCTGAGCTTCACCAGGTATGGCTCATAAAGCAAATAATAATAATAAAAAAAAAAAAAACAAGAAAGAAATCACTCCTCGAAGACTCAGGGACAATATAGGATGCCAGGATCTAACTCACTGTGTCACAGCTCCATCCCCAATATACAGGTTACTCTTTTAGGGAAATGCCTTGTAAATAGAATAATCAACTGGTATTCTAAGATTCTAAGTTTCTGTGTACAATTGCAAAGGTCCTTCTGGAAGCACTGTGCCAATTTTTACTTCCACCATCAATTCTAACCAAGACCGTCAGAGTTCCTTTTCAGATACTTTGCCAGATTTATAGATTACAAACAGTATTTCCTTGTTCTAATTGATATTCTTGTGCCCTTTTCTCTTGAATTTCTTTTCAACTCTGCTGTCAAAAACAAACAAGTTGCGTTTACAAGAAAAGAATTAAGGGAGGTGGGAGTCATGAACATAGAGACATTCTAGACTGAAAAAAGGACCACGATATAGGAGATATGTTTAGAGGAACTCAAACTCCTTCAGGAGAAAGATTCTTATATAGGGAAACTAGGAAGAACTGTTCATTAGGATTTGAACTGTTAATTTGGGTCCATTTGTAGGTCTGAGTACTCAGCTGGAAAGGCCTAAAAGACCTACATTAAGTCAGAAATCCTAAACTATTGAAATCCAATAACTTGGAAACCCCAGGGAACTTAACTAAAGCAGGATGGTAGCATGAGGGAAAGAGATAAACATTTGTGAAGTCTTTCTCCACTTCTCCAGTTTACTGTGGGATTCAGTAAGTAATTTGTGTACCCAGATGTGTTCTCTGCAGAATGTGTGCATAGTTGACTGGCTTAAGGGCATGTCTTTGTGGATGGCATCTGTTTTAACCGAATATGAGAGAGACAAGCTCCCATGCAATGAAAAGAAAAACATTAGGAGATAGTTTGCTCAGCATTGGTCATGCAGGTCAATTTACTGATCCATCACTTTCCTGAAATAACACTTGGCAGAGGTTTGCCAGACACTTTTTTGGTTGAGTCCCAGAGTAAGTTCAGAGGAAGGGCACAGAACTAAATGAAACCATATCAACAAAACCCTCAGTGAATCCGGAAGTTGGTCATTCGTGAAGCTAAGTTTAGTAAATTGACTTTTCGAGAACTGGTCCTTAACTTGGCTACAACACCTTCTCTGGAAAATGTCCCTTTTCCTGTTCTCAGTCCTGTCCAGTGCAAATTTGGCACTCAGTTAGATGCTGGGATAGTGTCATTCATAAATTATTGTCTCAACACATCCTTGGCTCAAAGATGGAAAGGCTCGTCAGCTAAATATATATGTGGAATTTTAGAGTAGCACTAGCAGTACATTTAAAGGTCCATAAGATGATGTTGACTTGGAAATAATTACCTTTACCTTATTTCAATCTGCTTTCCTATTCCATTCTTTGTTATAGAGCGCCTTTTTAAAATTGGGGATCTTCAGATGGCTCTTTCTACCATTTTCCTTTCATTTTCTGAAATCAGGGTTGGCTCATGAAAACTTGTTAGAAAACATACTCAGTGAGAAATGTCAACCCTCCCTCTAAACTTCTCCTGTGCAGATATTCAAATGAAGTATTTGGACTTGAGAGTGTCTTTCTGATTCAGAGTTCACTTATGAAATTTGTAATTTATTGTCTGAGTGGTTTTTATTCATATCTTACCTGAAATCCCATGATTGTTTATGAAAAGTAGCTTTAATAGAGTTGAATATAATTTAGCTTGGAAAAGAAAAAAATGTCTCTCTTTCTGAAGTAAATTACCAGGTGTCTAACTCTAAGTGGTCAAAGGCCTTTGAAAGCCCAGATTCAAGCATGAGTTCCTTCAGGGTAATCTTGGCTGCTGAGGAGACTAAGAGAGTAGCAGATACTATGCATGGAGATTAGCTCTTTTGTCTTTACATAAATTTTCCTGGAAAAGTATTTTGTCTTCTCAGCTTGTTTATATTTTTATAAAGTTCTCTTCTACTATTACCTACAATTATAGGCCTACTAAATATTAGATCCTAAAGGAGATGGAAACTGATGGGATGGTAAAAATCAGTCCCTGACGTACATAATACAATAACAAATATTGATTACCTAGCTGTCTTGGCAGGGCACCATTTTTATTTCTTCATGGGAAATTTATTTACTTAAAGTTCAAGGGTATTTTAATATATTTTAATACTTATAAGTACAAGGTGTTATGTGCTACCACAATGGATAGTGAGAATGCTGGTAGTGATTGCCTAGTGCCGAAATGATTCAGAAATATGAATGCAGAGAGTGGGAGATAAATGTCAAAGGCTCATTAATGTCCAGACTTAAATGTAAAACAGGACAGATATTAAATAATGGATACAAAACATTTTCATCTATCATGGTGGATAGATAGTAAGTGCCAATATAAAGTCAATTTTTGTTTTTGTTTTTTTGGCCCACACCCGGTGATGCTCAGGGTTTACTCCTGGCTTTGTGCTCAGAAATCACACCTGGCTTAGGAGACAATGTGGGACGCCGGGGGATCAAACGGCAGTCTGTGCTAGGTCAGCACATGCAAGGAAAACACCCTACTGCTTGTGCCACCACTCTGGCCCCAGAAAGTTGATTCTTAGACCTTTAGAGGGGTGTATAATTTATTTGCAAAGACAAATCATATTTTCAATTGACAATGCATGAAAACATATTTAAAAAGTACCTTTATCCCATCTTGGATATTGACCCACCTGAGTTGTGTCTTGTATTATTTTTATCCAGTAAATACAAGGTTATGTTCTCTTATGAACATGTTTTTCTCACTTTCATTTTCCTCACACTTTCCTAAATAAATTTATTTTCAATAAAATTAATTTGCTTTAGTAAAAAGTAAAGAATAACACAAGTTTTCTCTCAGAAGAATTTTATTGCTAGATTAATAGATACTGATTTAGATACATATTTGTAACTCAAAAATAGCAAACTATTCATGTTTCATTTTTATAAATCCTCATTCTGCCCAACAGAAGGAATGATTTCACACTTTACAAAAGGCAGTGTCACCTCTGATCTATGAACCATTTTATTTCCTACACAACTGACTGTTACAATTTTGTCTACTGCCTGTTTGGGAGAAGGCCTTTCCCTATCTCGCTTACTGCAGAGCAATCCAATTTTCTTATAATATCCATCTGGTGTTTATATCTATCTCTTGTAATGCAGGGGCTCTTAGATTAGAAATATTCCATGTAGAATGGAGCCAAGATTTATGTCACTGACAGAGTGAGACAGAGAGAGAGTTATAAAGAAAGAGAAATACAGATAGTTAAAGACAGAGTTAATATCAGAGTGACAGAATGTCCATATCCCTGAAGGAAGTTACATTTTTTCCTGTATTTTCCTGTTTCCTTCCTTGCAAGATTGTTTCACTTTCCACCATACGTCCACTGAAGTATCTCCAACCCACTTGTGTATAGATCATGATGTTATTTCTGTCTAGAATCAAAAGAGTAGCTGGTTTGATAGACTGTCATTTCAGAACATCCTTTCAACCCCAACTCGTGATACTGGTGTATGTGTGTGTGTGTGTGTGTGTGTGTGTGTGTGTGTGTGTGTATGTGTGTGTGTGTGTGTGTTGCTACTAGAAAATATTTTTTAATAAAAATAAATCTTTTTATTTTGTTTAGAAGTAAAGCTTAAGGAAAGTGATTGGAGATCTGTAAGGTCATTCTTCTCACTTTAAAGTGGTTATCAAGGTGCAGGTATCCATGAATTAAAAATAGATACTGAGAAGGCATTTTAGAAAGCCCATGGAATAGGGGAAAGAGACATTAGAGCCAGAAAATCTATGTGGATTCTTAGATCAGGGTCTTGCCTTCTTTTCTCTGTGCACTCTGTGCCCAAGTCAACTTTCAAGCATTTCAACTTATCCAGAATGCCAACATTCTAATTTTTACATTAGCATTAAGGTATATAGAAAATTTAAGTTTCTAATTTATTTCTGAATATTAAGTATATGTTTTACTAATGCTGCACAAGGAATAGTCTATCTATCCAGTGATATATACATTTTCTCTCTAAAATAGAGGGGTCAGTGTTAAGAGTGATAATACAGAGTAGGGTGTTTGCCTTGCATGTGACCAACCTAGGTTCCATCCACAGCCTCCCATCAGGAATAATTCCTGAGTGCAGAGCCAGAAAAAACCCCTAGTGTACACTCCCCAATTAAAATAGAGAGGCCATTTCACAACAAAATTATGTCACTGTCTAATGGGAAGGACATCAAGATGATCTTGACTGCAGATGCTCTCTGTATTATCTCCCTATTATTTGACCATCAAGCCTTTCTCTGTGCTCATTTAGATGGGGATCTCCAGACAGAGTAGAAGCCCACTGTGCTGCTTCATACTTGAATTATAGGACTAGTTTTGATATCTGAAGGGGAATTACACCTTTCTGGAACTTGGCTGATTGATTGTCCTTCATTGATCCAGAAATCAGTGAACTTCCATAGACATGAATGCCCCCTGGACATATAATAAACTAGAAATTAGATCTGCTTTAAGTTTCTGGGCCTATAAATTTGCTTTACTACAAATCAAACCATATGAGCTATACTTTCACTTAATCTAAATTCTCCTAAGAATTTCCCCCTCTTATTATTGAATTTTTTGTTTGACTTTTGGGTCACACACTCAGCGGCGCTCAGGGGTTACTCTTGGCTCTCTGACTCAGAAATTGCTCCTGGCTCGAGGAACCATACGGGATGTCGGGGATCAAACCTTTGCTCTGGGTCAGCCCCATGCAAGGCAAATTCCCTATCACTGTGCTACCACTCTGGCCCCTAGTAAATTTCTTTTTTAAAGATGTGCATCTACATGTCAAATGGACTGGAGGGGCTTTATTCATGGTCAGAGAGAAAATTCATCAGGTGAGAGTAAATTTCTTTTTTAAAGATGTGCATCTACATGTCAAATGGACTGGAGGGGCTTTATTCATGGTCAGAGAGAAAATTCATCAGGTGAGATACATACAGTCACTGAGTCTTGCCAGTAGCAATCCCTGAGTATTTCCTAAGCACAATATTTTTGTTTCTCCCCCTCCAAAAACATAACAAAACAAGTTGTTTTTATTCCCCTTCCCTATATATTGTTGTTGCACAGTGACTGGAACACACAGAAACTTGACGTTTGCTTTCACAAGTTAGTTAAAATATTAGAACAAAGTGATTCCAAAAGCAGTGCCACTGAGAAGAATCTAAGTACTTATAAGGAGGTTCCTAGCAGGCATCAAATCTACACTCATATTTACCAGACAGGATCTTTCCACAAAGTTATCCCCAGAATACCTTATGTGGAAAGAGTGTTTAAGACGTGGGTCTCCTAAATAGTGCTCAAAGGATCCAGTGCTCACTCCTAATAATGATTGGCCCTAGGAAATAGGGCTGCTATTCAGAGACCCTTTAAAAATACCCAACAATACTCAGTGGTGACAGGGAGCAAATCCAGCTCAATGCTAAGTGCTATAACTCCCAGTCCTTCAAGTGAAAAAAAAAATAGTTCAGCAATTATTTTATTTTAAATTGAGATGTATGGTTTAAAATTCGCACATTGCTATGGAAAAAGTCCAACCACACACAAAAGTTGATGTAATAAAATAATGAATGCCCTTGTTAACACTCAGCTTTAAATAAATCTACTTGCGATGAATCTTACTTTATTTTCATTCTCATAAACTTTCCCACTTCCCTGAATTTATTTTAAATATAAGTCCAAATACCATGTGAAATAATAATAATTTAGCCTTTAAAATATGACTGAATTATGGGATTTATTTAGATTTTGTTGGACCACATCTAGCTCAGGGCCCACTCTGACTCTTCATTTAGGACATTAATCACTCCTAGTGGTATTTAGGGGACCATATGTGGTGCCAGGGATCAAAATGGGGTCTCTCATATTTTAGGAAAGCATCTTATCATCAGTAGTATATTTTGGTCCCAAAGACAATTGACTTTCAACAACTATAATATTCTTTACTAAATTAAAATGAATTTTTGGGTTGGAGAGGTAGTGCAATGGGTAAGACAATTTTATTGTACATGGCTGACCTGGATTTTATCCTCAATATCCCATCAGGTTCTCTGAGCACTGGCAGGAATATGGAGGGTATAACCCTCCAAAATAATCTTAAATACTCTCAACTCTGTAATCAGTGTTCATATTTCCATAACATCCTATCCTATCTCTGCATCTTTTTATTTTATTGAATCAAGCTATAATAAGGAAGTCAGCATGAATATTAGTTATTAAAATTAGTGCAATTCTTGCCTCTCCTAATCTATTGGTGTACTGTCCATCTAATTTTTATTTGTCATATTTTATTGAAGAAAAAATAGTTTATATGTTGTCTAAGAGTAAATCAAAGATTTGTGAATTGGTGAATTTCTTCTAATGATTTTCATATTTACTGATGGATATTTTTGTAGTTTTAACCAAGAAGTATAGTTTGTTAATCAAAGAATAGACATATATATAATTTTAATTTCTCAAAATATTGTCAAATATAGGAACATTGCAAAAATTATCTTCAAAGATCTTGTGCTACTCTGCTTTCTTTTACTATTTTTCTACATTACCTGAGGGAAATATGCCTACAGGTATGTTGGAGCTGAGAAAAGTATAAAATTAAAGAATATGTATTCGGAGAGACAGCCTAGATTGCCATGATTTGTCTCTCCTACCATACACTTATTCTAGTTCTTCTCCATTTGATAAAATATCATCTAAATCTGTTACAGTTAGTAAAATCTTTCCATAAAAGGATCAAAAGTTCACCTTGACAGTTACCAGGAGTTTTTAATCCAGACTGACATTCATTGTATTATTGAGCATCTTGAAGTTATCTTAATTTATATCTCATATATTATCACGAGATTATTTTTTTTATTTTTTTTAAATTTATTTAAACACCTTAATTACATACATGATTGTGTTTGGGTTTCAGTCATGTAAAGAACACCACCCATCACCAGTGCAACATTCCTATCACCAATGTCCCAAGTCTCCCTTCGCCCCACCCAACCCCCGCCTGTACTCTAGACAGGCTCTCCATTTTTCTCATACATTCTCATTATTAGGACAGTTCAAAATGTAGTTATTTCCCTAACTAAACTCATCACTCTTTGTGGTGAGCTTCCTGAGGTGAGCTGGAACTTCCAGTTCTTTTCTCTTTTGTGTCTGAAAATTATTATTACAAAGGTGTCTTTCATTTTTCTTAAAACCCATAGATGAGTGAGACCATTCTGAGTTTTTCTCTCTCTCTCTGACTTATTTCACTCAGCATAATAGATTCCGTGTATATCCATGTATAGGAAAATTTCATGACTTCATCTCTCCTGACAGCTGCATAATATTCCATTGTGTATATGTACCACAGTTTCTTTAGCCATTCGTCTGTTGAAGGGCATCTTGGTTGTTTCCAGAGTCTTGCTATGGTAAATAGTGCTGCAATGAATATAGGTGTAAGGAAGGGGTTTTTGTATTGTATTTTTGTGTTCCTAGGGTATATTCCTAGGAGTGGTATAGCTGGATCGTATGGGAGCTCGATTTCCAGTTTTTGGAGGAATCTCCATATCGCTTTTTATAAAGGTTGAACTAGACGGCATTCCCACCAGCAGTGGATAAGAGTTCCTTTCTCTCCACATCCCCGCCAACACTGTTTATTCTCATTCTTTGTGATGTGTGCCATTCTCTGGGGTGTGAGGTGGTATCTCATCGTTGTTTTGATTTGCATCTCCCTGATGATTAGTGATGTGGAACATTTTTTCATGTGTCTTTTGGCCATTTGTATTTCTTCTTTGTCAAAGTGTCTGTTCAATTCTTCTCCCCATTTTTTGATGGGGTTAGATGTTTTTTTCTTGTAAAGTTCTGTCAGTGCCTTGTATATTTTGGAGATTAGCCCCTTATCTGATGGGTATTGGGTGAATAGTTTTTCCCACTCAGTGGGGGGCTCTTGTATCCTGGGCACTATTTCCTTTGAGGTGCAGAAGCTTCTCAGCTTAATATAATCCCATCTGTTAATCTCTGCTTTCACTTGCATGGAGAGTACAGTTTCCTCCTTGAAGATGCCTGTAATTTCCTGGAGTGTTTTGCCTATGTGCTGTTCTATATATCTTATGGTTTTGGGGCTGATATCGAGGTCTTTAATCCATTTGGATTTTACCTTCGTACATGATGTTAGCTGGGGGTCTAAGTTCAATTTTTTGCAAGTGGCTATCCAATTGTGCCAACACCACTTGTTGAAGAGGCTTTCCCTGCTCCATTTAGGATTTCATGCTCCTTTATAAAAAATTAGGTGGTTGTATTGTCTGGGGAACATTTTCTGAGTATTCAAGCCTATTTCACTGATCTGAGGAACTATCCTTATTCCAATACCATGATAACTGTTGCTTTGTAGTACAGTTTAAAGTTGGGGAAAGTAATTCCTCCCATATTCTTTTTCCCAATGATTGCTTTAGCTATTCGAGGGTGTTTATTGTTCCAAATGAATTTCAAAAGTGTCTGATCCACTTCTTTGAAGAATGTCATGGGTATCTTTAGAGGGATGGCATTAAATCTGTATAATGCCTTGGGGAGTATTGCCATTTTGATGATGTTAATCCTGCCAATCCATGAGCAGGGTATGCGTTTCCATTTCTGTGTGTCCTCTCTTATTTCTTGGAGCAGAGTTTTATAGTTTTCTTTGTATAGGTCCTTCACATATTTAGTCAAGTTGATTCCAAGATATTTGAGTTTGTGTGGCACTATTTTGAATGGGGTTGTTTTCTTAATGTGCATTTCATCCTTATTACTATTGGTGTATAGAAAGGCAATTGATTTTTGTGTGTTAATTTTGTAGCCTGCCACCTTGCTATACGAGTCTATTGTTTCTAGAAGCTTTTTGATAGAGTCTTTAGGGTTTTCTAAGTAGAGTATCATGTCATCTGCAAAGAGTGAGAGCTTGACTTCTTCCTTTCCTATCTGTATTCCCTTGATATCCTTTTCTTGCCTAATCGCTATAGCAAGTACTTCCAGTGCTATGTTGAATAGGAGTGGTGAGAGAGGACAGCCTTGTCTTGTGCCAGAATTTAGAGGGAAGGCTTTTCATTTTTTCTCCATTGAGGATAATATTTGCCACTGGCTTGTGGTAGATGGCCTTCACTATATTGAGAAAGGTTCCCTCCATTCCCATCTTGCTGAGAGTTTTGATCAAGAATGGGTGTTGGACCTTATCAAATGCTTTCTCTGCATCTATTGATATGATCATGTGGTTTTTATTTTTCTTGTTATTGATGTTGTGTATTATGTTGATAGATTTACGGATGTTAAACCAGCCTTGCATTCCTGGGATGAAACCTACTTGATCGTAGTGGATGATCTTTTTAACGAGGCATTGAATCCTATTAGCCAGGATTTTGTTGAGGATCTTTTGCATCTGCATTCATCAGTGATATTGGTCTGTAATTTTCTTTTTTGGTAGCGTCTCTGTCTGGTTTAGGTATCAAGGTGATGTTGGCTTCATAAAAGCTATTTGGAAGTGTTTCTGTTTGTTCAATTTCATGAAAGAGTCTTGCCAAGATTGGCAGTAGTTCCTCTTGGAAAATTTGATAGAATTCATTAGTGAATCCATCTGGACCTGGGCTTTTGTTTTTCGGCAGACATTTGATTACTGTTTTAATTTCATCCATGGTGATGGGGGTGTTTAGATATGCTACGTCCTCTTCCTTCAACCGTGGAAGATTATAAGAGTCCAAGAATTTATCCATTTCTTCCAGGTTCTCATTTTTAGTGGCGTAGAGTTTTTCAAAGTAGTTTCTGACTACCCATTGAATCTCTGTCATATCAGTAGTGATCTCTCCTTTTTCATTCCTGATACGAGTTATCAAGTTTCTCTCTCTCTCTTTCTTTGTTAGGTTTGCCAGTGGTCTATCACTCTTGTTTATTTTTTCAAAGAACCAACTTCTGCTTTCGTTGATCTTTCAGATTGTTTTTTGAGTTTCCACTTTGTTGATTTCTGCTCTCAGCTTTGTTATTTCCTTCTGTCTTCCTATTCTTGGGTACTTTTGTTGAGCATTTTCTAGTTCTATTAGCTCTGTCATTAAGCTACTCAGGTAAGCTCCTTCTTCCTTCCTGATGTGTGCTTGCAAAGCTATAAATTTTCCTCTCAGTACTGCTTTTGTTGTGTCCCATAAGTTCTGATAGTTTGTGTCTTTATTGTCATTTGTTTCCAGGAACCTTTTGATTTCCTCCTCGATTTCATCTCGGACCCACTGGTTATTGAGCTTGAGGCTGTTTAACTTCCAGGTGTTAAAGTGTTTCTTCTGAGTCCCTTTGGAGTTCACAAATAATTTCAGAGCCTTGTGGTCAGCGAAGGTAGTCTGCAAAATTTCTATCCTCTTGATATTATGGAGGTATGTTTTATGTGCCAGTATGTAGTCTATCCTGGAGAATGTCCCATGTACATTGGAGAAGAATGTGTATCCAGGTTTCTGGGGATGAAGTGTCCACAAGGCCTCTTTCTTCCATTTCTCTCCTCAGGTCTAGTATATTCTTGTTGGGTTTCAGTCTGGTTGACCTATCCAGTGTTGACAAAGCCGTGTTAAGGTCCCCCAAAATTATTGTGTTGTTGTTGATATTATTTTTCAGATTTGTCAACAGTTGTATTAAATATTTTGCTGGCCCCTCATTCGGTGCATATATGTTTAGGAGAGTGAATTCTTCCTGCTCTACATACCCCTTGATTAATATAAAATGTCCATCTTTGTCCCTTACAACCTTCCTGAGTATAAAGTTTGCATTATCTGATATTAGTATGGGCACTCCAGCTTTTTTATGGGTGTTGTTTGCTTGGATAATTTTTCTCCAGCCTTTTATTTTGAGTCTATGTTTGTTCTGACTATTCAGGTGCGTTTCTTGTAGGCAGCAGAAGGTTGGATTGAGTTTTTTGATCCATTTAGCCACTCTGTGTCTCTTAACTGGTGCATTTAGTCCATTGACATTGAGAGAAAGAATTGTCCTGGGATTTAGCGCCATCTTTATTTCAAAATTTGGTGTGTCTTTTGGTTAGTTGTCTTAGATTAGGTCTTTCAGTTTTTCTCTTAAGACTGGTTTTGTGACTGTGAAGTTTCTGAGCTGTTTTTTGTCTGTGAAACCATGTATTCTTCCGTCTAACCGGAAAGTGAGTTTTGCTGGGTATAGTATTCTGGGTGAAGCATTCATTTCATTCAGTCTTGTCACAATATCCCTACAATATCACTACTGCTTTCTGGCATTGAGTGTTTCTGGTGACAGGTCTGCTGTAAATCTCAGGGAAGCTTGCTTGAATGTGATTTCCCCTTTTGATCTTGCTGTTTTCAGATTTCTGTCTCAATCTGTGGGATTTGTCATTGTGACTAGGATGTGTCTTGGGGTGGTTTTTCTGGGGTCTCTTTTGGTTGGTACTCTTCGGGCATGCAGGATTTGATCACATATATTCTTTAGCTCTGGAAGTTTCTCTTTAATGATGTTCTTGACCGTTGATTCTTCCTGGAAATTTTCTTCCTGGGTCCCTGGGACTCCAATGATTCTTAAGTTGTTTCTGTTGATCTTATCATAGACTTCTATTTTCATCTGTTCCCATTCTTTGACTAATTTTTCCATTTTCTGCTCATTTGCTTTAAGTTTTTTGTCCAATCTCTCCTGCTGTATGGAATTGTTATGTATCTCATCTTCCACAGCACCAAGTCTATTCTCAGCTTCTGATACCCTGTCCCAGAGCTTATCCATTTTGTCATTCACTTCGTTTACTGATTTTTTCAGGCCTGTTAGTTGACATGTTATTTCAGTTTGGAGTTTTGTGATTTCTGTCTTCATATTTTCTTGGTTCTTATTAGTGTTCTGTTCAACTCGATCCATGGTTTCTTGGAGTCCGTTGAGCATCTTCCATATTGCTAGTCTAAAGTCCTTATCTGAGAGGTTGATTAGTTGGTTGGTCATTATCTGGTCCTCAGAATTGTCATCTTCATTCTCTATGTCTGATGCTGGCCTGCGTTGTTTCCCCATTGTCACACTTGTATTGTGGGTTTTTCTACGTGTTGTCTATATTCATTGTCTATATGATGCAGGCAGCACACTCCTCTGGCTCCTCCCTTTCTGGATGGGCTGACTTGCCTCTAAGGGAGGGGAGTCCTCCGTGGATGAAGCCTCACACTGGGTCAAATCTTAGGCCCGAGCATGCAACAGAGAAGACAGTCCGGAGAGAAATGTTTGCTTCTGTGATATAGCTCCGTTCTTAATGTGATTTTTCCTTCTTGTTGCAATGGAGTTCTTTCCTTAGAAAGAGTGCACGGCCGCGTAGCGAAGCGGAGCAGCCCTGCTTCGCTGGAGCCTCTTTTTGCCCCACTCGCAAGAGTTTCACGCAAGAGGACAGTAGACAGACATAGACAGGTCACACTCACAGTTTTTCACAGTTGGGCCCCACTGGGCCGGTGTACTTTCGCGGATTTTCCCCGCCTGCTGTCAGACACAGGGAGCCAGCTTTTGCAAAGCTTAGCAGGTTTTCATGCTCTGTAGTCCCTCCCTGAAAATGGCGTCTGAGTGAGCGAGGTTTCTGGAGCCTCTTTTTGCCCCACTCGCAAGAGTTTCACGCAAGAAGACAGTAGACAGACATAGACAGGTCACACTCACAGTTTTTCACAGTTGGGCCCCACTGGGCCGGTGTACTTTCGCGGATTTTCCCCGCCTGGTGTCACACACAGGGAGCCGGCTTTTGCAAAGCATTGCCGGTTTTCATGCTCTGTAGTCCCTCCCTCTATCACGAGATTATTATTACGCATTATTATGAGATTACATACACTCTAACTACATATCAAATATTCTTGTAATTTTTTCCTAAAATACCACCCAAGGTGTGCAATGTCTTAGAATAGTGATTTCTGAATTCCAATGAATTGGGCTTGTATCTTGTCTCCATCATTAAACTGTTTGTTTGATTGGTTACCTCTCTGCCTCTTTTTTATCATTTGTAATATGAGTGTCTTAATATTTTAAAAGTACTTGTATCATGATGCATTGAATATTGTTATGGAAAACAATTCATTTTAAAACTTAAAAACCTCACACAAAATAAATGTTAAGAAATGTAGATTATGGCCGGAGAGATAGCATGGAGGTAAGGTGTTTGCCTTTCATGCAGAAGGTCATCGGTTCGAATCCCGGCGTCCCATATGGTCCCCTGTGCCTGCCAGGAGCAATTTCTGAGCATGGAGCCAGGAGTAACCCCTGAGCACTGCCGGGTGTGACCCAAAAACCACAAAAAAAAAAAAAAAGAAATGTAGATTAACTAATAAAAGATATTTGTTTCAACAATGCACAAAATGTAATGAGAAATGAGAAAAGTGATACATACAACTGAGTTTCTGTGTATGTGTGTAGGAGGGGATGGCAATAAAGGAACTTTGGAATTCTTGAATGAGGGAGGAGGATACACTGCTAATAGTTGCAGTGTTAGAATTTTGTATATAGGAAACCATCATTCATAGTATTGTAAGTCCCAGAAAATCAATCAATTATCAAGTCAAAAAATGTACCCATGTAGTACAGGGTATGGGTTTTGCTTTCCACTTAGCCAATTTAGTCTCCATCCCTGTCAGTACAAATAAAATCTGATCTCCAATAAAAGTGATTCCTGAGCCTAGATCCTAGATCCTGTGCCTAGAGTAAGCCCTGAGATCTGATGGGATTGTTCCCAAACTTCTCCCACCTGAAAAGGAAATTATAGCTACTAATAAGGTAGTATAAACTAGTTTTTAAATAATTTATATTGACTGATTATTTTTCTAAATACTTTGCTGCAGTGAGAAAATGCCACAATGCTCAGTGTCTTCTATTGGTTCTGTCCTTAGGGCCACATCAGATGGTAGCAGGGATTCAAACCAGGTTTGCTGCTGTAGTTGTATTTTCCCTACAATTTTTTTTACTTTTTTTTTTTTTGGTTTTTGGGTCACACTCGGCTGTGCTTAGGGGTTACTCCTGGCTCTATGCTCAGAAATCACCCCCGACAAGCACAGGGGACCATATGGGATGCTGGAATTCAAATCACCATCCTTCTGCATGCAAGGCAAACGTGCTACCTTCATGTTATCTCTCTGGCCCCTTCCCTACAATTTTTACACATTTATCACTATATCCTGAACTCCATCTATATTCTCTAGAAATATTATATTAAGATTTAGATTCAATATAGAAGATGCCTCAAATATAACTTGGGCTTAATTAAACAAGTATTTTTCTCTCTAAAACAAAAGTTCAGAGGTTTACAGTTTTGAACTGACTATCATGGCTCAATGGAGTCACTAGGAATTCAAATTTTCATCTTTATACAGCACTATTGTCAACATTGGACTTTAACCCTTTCTACATAGACTGTATTCCATGTTGACAGTAGAGCACAGCAAAGAAACCAAGGTTACTCTTCCTGAGTGATCTCCATAAAATCAGCTCTTGTGATACTCACTCTTTTATTTCTTGGGCAAGAATATGAACACATGGTATTGGAAAAGTTGCAATTCAGGCAGCACAATAACTTTTAAGGGAATCATTACTTCAAAATAAAACTAGTCTGTTACTCAAGAATAAAAGGAGATTAGTTATTTAGGTAGGTAGCTAGGTGTCTCCACAAGAATATATTTTGTATCTTTTGATACCTTGTTCATCCATCTCAGAAGTTATCAGTGGTGCAAGAATTATATCAGCAACATCAGAACCAGGAGTAAAATTTCTCCTAACTTTTCAATTGGTGAGGGGAAATGGTAACCGGAACACTCTCATCAGTACTGGTGTTATGAACATGAGTTAAAATACAGCCACACTTGAATCATCTTTGGAAACACTGACCCTTAATGGACTTTACTTTTATATGCAGCATCCTTCCTTTACATGGCAAATACTTGTTAAAGGGGACAGTGAGCCCTCTCATCTGCTCTACATTCAACTTCCTTGATTATGATCAAAGTCTTCCACAACTGTAACATTAGACTGTCCTCAGAATAATGTGCCTCTTGAGCTGTCTTTACTATACAATTATACCTAGTTTTACCCAGACTCTAAAAAATGGAGAATTCTTTGTACCTCTTTTTCATTATTATGAACTCTACCTTGACACAGTTACTTTCTGCCAACACTTGTATTTTATTTTAGTTTGCTTTGGCTTTGTTTGCTTAGTTTGGGAGGCACACTCAAAGGTGATAAAATGTTATTATTTACAGTGAGTAAATAATGGGGACTGGACCTGGCCTTTGTGCAAAGCATTCACACTAGCCCATTAAACTATATCCACTCCCCTCTACAAATATATAAATGTTAGCATTGAATTTCACCACACATTTCCCATCAGTTTTTCATATTTATATCACCATGATGTTATTATTTTTATATCCTTTGAATAGTAAGACTTGAAACAAAGAAATCTACCCAAGGACAAGGATAGCCTCAAAGGGCTAGAGCACACAAGCTATGTATGCAGAAATCCTGGGTTCCATCTTTAGCACCACATGGACCTATGGCTGTTGCTTGGAAGTGGCTTCTAAGGGCCACTGATATGATTCTACCTTCCCCCAAAATAGGTATTCAGAAAACTTGTGTTCATCAGACAGAATATTTTTTCCAACATTCAGATGACCAAATTTTATATTTCTTTATAAACTTTATTTAGTTATATTGTCTGCATATACAAAAAATGAGGAAAATCACTACTATACACTTGTGGGAAAGAAAGCAAGCCAAATACCATTATGGGAAAATGTATCAATAATAGATGACACCATGAACTGACAATGAGTTTGGCAAAGCTGCCAACTATTTTTCATAAAATAATTCTCAAGATCAACTTGTTTATGAAGACCAGAATGCATTATCTCAGTAACTTCGAGCTGGAGAGACTTGCACATACCCACAAATTAAAACAAACAGTGACTAAATGAGCCCTACATGTGTCCTCCAAGAGAGCAAAAACTGTGGGAAGATGCCCATGATGGAATCATGTTCCTTTATCCATGACCTCTTCTCACCTGACATGTAGAGAATCTGTCCAACAGCTACAGAAGTTCCCTTTCTGGGTTTTTATTTTCCATTTGCTTGATGCAATAGGAATGCATTTAGCAGACTGAAAACTAGTGATTATTTTTCCTGGCCACATTATACATTAATGCAGTCTTCATATTGACCAGAGAGATGATAAGCTTTCAAAGTCCAATATTAACACAAGATATAGCTCATAATAAAGAAAAGATATCACCAGCCACTAAAAGAAAGGCCTCAGACTTAACTTCTCCCTCCAAACCCTATACCACCCAGCACTATTCATAGAGCAGGATTTAGTACCTACTTAGACTGTCATTAAGTACCTCTAAAGAGTAGTGCTTATAACTCAAAAGCTGAATATGAGTTTATGTACTAAACCAATGACCTAAAATTAATGACATTCAACAGGTTTTAGAGTGCACAGATCACGGAGATAAATGTTCCATGATTCTTTTGTTCCTGATATCAGAAACACAAAACAATCTGCAGCACCCCATAAAACTGTTTATAAAGACATTTATGTTCCATGACAGTGCCAATAATTTCCAGAAACTGCTAAGAGTCTTCATCATGAGATGGGTAGTAGAAGTGAGAGGGAAAAAGCATAGTGTAACTGTTTCTGCCACTGTACCCTTGGTTAATTTTTGCATCTTTCAAAAATATTTTATTGGAAAAATATCCAGTGCCACTGTTTCAGGTTCCTATTTACCAGTTTACCCAGGAAAATTCTGAGTTTATTTATTCTGAAGTGTTCATACCCTATCAGAAGACAGGTGGTGGAAACAGAGAGAAAGATAACTACGAAATTAACCAAGGCGCTAGAATACTGACATTAAGCTCACTATTGGTGATTGGGTCTGCTTAATCTCAGTTGGTCCTTCTTATTGCTCAAGGTTTTTTGATGCACAATAGTAACCATTTCCATTTCCCTGACCCCTTTCCTAAGTTTCTCCTTAGGGGAGTTGATGTCCATTTTTGCCAGCTGGCCAAGATACAAGTATCGAGCATCAAATATATCAAAGTCATTTCCTAAATTATTTGCTCATTGAAGTGCTAGGGACTCTACTTCAAAGAGATGCAGCAATGACTCCAAGCAGGACTCACTGTCCTGTTTAATTCTTCCACCAGGCAGTAAATGTCTCTTTCACACACAGAGCCCTGTGGCATCAGGATCATCCTGCATAGAATCAACAATTCTGTCATAGGTAGAAGATGTATAAGAATGTTTATTATGCCTTCATTCACTACCTGACATCTCTGCCCTTCCTTTATTTTGTTATTCCTTTTCTAAAGTGAAGGGTAGAAATATTCTTTTATAGTAGCTTTGTTTAAGCCCCAGGGTCTCCAATCTTTTAAAATATGAATCCAGTTCATTGTCCTATAGACCATAGGAGAGTTACAGTATAGGTTTAAAAAAATATGAACAAATTTCTATGCACACTGCACATACCTCATTTTGAAGTAAAAAATTGGAACAAATACAATATTTAAAATGAATAACAAATAAATTTAAATCAACAAAGTTGCCAGTATTTTAATGAGAAATAGGGGCTTGCTTTTGGCTAGTGAGATGTCAATGTTCAGTTCCATAGTTTTCACTGCTAGTCATAATAAGTGATGCAAGTGTGAATCAGATATTAAATACCTATATATGTGTATATATACAGAACTATAAAGACTATATACCAACAGTAACTACACTGACAACTATCATGACAATGTTAATGAGTGAGAGATGTAGAATGCCTGTCTTGAGTAAAGACAGGGGTCGGGGGTGGAGGAAGTATATGAGGGACATTGGTGGTGGAAATGTTGTACTGGTGAAGGATGGTGTTCTGTTTATGACTGGACCCAACTACAAACATACTTGTAATCATGGTGATTAAATAAAGACATTATTTAAAAAAAACAGAAATCTCTTTTGGCAGGCTCAGGGGACTATATGGGATACCTAAGCTCGAACCCATGCTGGCCATGTAAAAATGCCCCAAAAGCAAGTCTGAAGCAGGGTCACCATGCTAATTAATAAGCAAAGACAGTGATGAGGAAGAAAACCATGGAGTCGAGTGACTTCTAGCCTCATCATCTTCAGTTTAGACAAAATAAAACCTCTCTTTAATTTACTGGCTCAAATCCAACCAGGAGGGGGAGTGTTGAGTAAGAGATAAAAGTACCTATGAATCTAATCTAGTGTAGGTTGACTTTTACATGTTAAAGGGATGGTGAGAAGGCTAGGAATACCTTATTTGTTTTGGGTGAAAAAGGGTGTTCTAACAACCTGTGTGCAGGGCTAATACCCTACTCCCTGTGCTAAAATTCTGGCCCCCTAACTTGTTCTTCTTCTTTTTTTTTTTAATGTATTTTTTGAAACAATTGTGATCTGCAGAGTCCTTCATAGCTGAATTTTAGATATACAATGAGTCAGGGACCTTCCCACCACCAGTGTCAATTTTCCTCCAACAGTAGACCCAAAGTGTATCCTATATCAGCACCCTTCACAATCACAGTTTTTGCTGTCAGGTTTCTGTAGTTAGAGATCCGGCTTTGGTACAGTTTCCATGTCGACCCCTAACTTGTTCTTACCTCTGTCCTCAAACAGGAGAAGGCTCTGCATAGACAATCAGGTGACTGGTCCAATCACACCAGGGATAGAGAGTAGGAGTTGAGAGACAGAGAGAGGGAGGGGAATAGGAGGGTGTGGGCCACACATTTCACACATGCACACTGCAGGGCTGGCACAAGTCAGCTGCTTAGCAGGACAGGTAGCAACAACAAACACACCTGACAAACTGGATAAAGGTTCTTGGTGGGCCACTTGTGGCCTGTGAGCAGTGGTTTGGGAACCCCTACTTTAGTTCCTATTAAATTGTGTGGTCTTGGTCACATTGTTGGATGAATAGGAATTTTCCAATTTCCAGTTTCTATGTTTAATAATTCAGAAGTTTAAGCTTTATAGCTTTGGGATATGCTTTTTTTTCTTACTCAAGTATTAAACATACAAAATGTTTACTATAATAGTTGCAGGTATTACTGAGGCATGTTTTCTCTCTAAAACAGGTTATAATATATGACTTTGAACCCTTAATCTATCTAGTTTTGAAAACAATCCAACCAATTCCATTTAAACCCCATAACATCTGGTGGTTTCTCATTCACTCTGAGTTACAAGAGCAGAGATATTTAAAGCTAGTAATTTTTTTCTACTTCATCTGAAAAGAGTTAACATGACAAATTTGGGAAAATGTTTCAGGGGAGAGTCTTTAAAACAAATATGTCATATTTCTATATTTTGTTCTAGTATTTGTCCCCTCAGAAAACAACACCAAGCTTAATCCATTCCTTACTGTTCACTTCACCCTCCATTCCCCATGGCTTCCCTTATGAATGCTTTCTTTTTCAATAAAAGCTTTTGCTTTCTCTCTAAGATGGTTATTTTTATGTGTCACCTTGACTGACCATGGAGTATCAGAATGAGATTATCCAAGGTAGGCCCAATGTAGGAGCAGTAAAGGAAGGTGTCTCTGGCTTTATTCACAATTCCAAGATACTTCAATATTATCTAGAGAGAAAATGTTGAATAAAAAAGATGTTCAGACACAGAGTTAGAAACAGGAAAAAAAATGTTGAAGAGTAGAAGAGAAAGTCCCTAGCAGAGCAGAAACCTCATATAAAACTAAATTACATAAGCAGTTTTTATTGGGGTTATAATAAGAAAATTGGATTTCTATGCTATTACCAAGTGACTTTTGTTACAAAGAATGCAGGAATTCCTATTTGTTTACAGAGCCTTCTGGCTAATGTAGAGCTTTGATGTGGCTAAAATAACACTAATACTTTGTATTTCCATGTAAAATCTTGAGTATATATATACATATATATATTTAAGGCATTTTAGGTTATCTATTTGATAATTTACACAAGTATTGCCTATATTTCTTAGTCTGCTGTGAACCCAAGGTCTGGGAAGAATTTATGGTCATGAGATTAAATTTCCACTCTTGGGAGGAATGTTTAATATGTAAAACGGAGATAGCTAAACTGGATCTACTAGTAGCAACTGGCACAGGAAAATGAGGCTTCCTATTTCGAGCCTGAATGACCAAAGGGCAAAGGAAAGAATAATTTTTTGTTCCTACTTCTTTATTTAAACTAGGATATTTCATCTCATCTTTAGTTTTTGGACTTGATATATTTTTACACATACATGCATAACATATACATGCATAGATATGCAAATATCTATGCTATTATTTGTTTTATTTATATGTATATATCACCAACACATCATTCATAAAGGATTAATGAAAACAGACTCATGAGCCTAGAAATTATTCTTGACTATATAGATTGCTTTATTTGAGCCACTACTTGTTTCCAATAGTTTAGCTATCAGACTTGCTTAAAATGACTACTGTCAATAAAGATATAGTCTCTTGGAACTGGACCAAATAGTACAGTGGGTAGGCCACTTGGTTTACAAGTTTACCAGAATTTAAACCCAGTATCTCTTATGGTCACCAAATCCCTGCCAGCAGTGGTCTCTTAATGCAGAACCACGATTAAGCCCAGAACACAGTGGGTATGCCCTCCCCCCAAAAAAGAAGAAATAAACAAAGAAATTCTACAGTTACTTGTCTCCCCCAGAGCTCACTCTACTTCTGAACATATCTGTTGGGAGTGAGAGCAAAAGTCTTAATAACAAAACTAGACATTGGGAAAAAAAACTAGCCCCTTGGGAAATAAAAATATTTTAAAGTTTATTTTTCCTGAATAAAGTTAGATGTGGGTAGAAAAGAAAATTAATTAGAAAAATATTATTTCATTCCCTTAAAATCATAACAGTGTCAGTATTGAATTGAAGGTCATAATTTTATTTACTTTTTCCTCTTTTTTTTGTTGTTGCTGCAGCGATCAGAATCGCATCTCTGATTGTAATAATTGTTCCTTCATTCTTACTTGCACACTGTAGTTGTAATGTTCACATATTTGCATGAGGGGTTTAGTTTGTTGAAACTTTATCATAGATGATCAAATGTATTGTGTCACTTAAACTTCTCAATGATTGTGTTTTAAAAATTATTATTATCTCCATTTACAGATGAGAAAGTTGAGACAAAGAGATGACAAGTAAGTTACTTAAGGTAATAAATACACCAGCAAGTGACAGACTAGATAACATGATCACTGTCCTATTTGAGTTTTGTACATAAATTTGAAGGACATTTCCAAGCAAGGTTTCCCTGCTAAAAATCTTATTTAACCTTTCATATCTAAGAGATTTCTAGAGATGAAGGTTTTATCACAGGATAACCAAAGTTTTGTTCTCCTCGAACTAGTGACTCTCTCTCCCTCTCAATTTCTCACTTTCTTTCAAAAATAAAGCTGGTTTTTAATAATAGCTATCCATGATCATTAAAGGTGATTTCCCAGAGCTCATAGACAAACACATACCTATAAGTTTCTGCATGTTTTTTTTGGTATGATTAAGGCAGTAGTAAAAGCCCAAAAAGCATGAATGCCTATTTCCAGGTTGCACCACCCTAGAGAAACACAAATTCAGTTGGCCTGTATTGCACAGTCAAATGTTTGAAGCAGAATGTGTATGTCTTTCAAGCCACTTCTGTCTCTGCCAAAACAAGAACTCAAAGTCTAACAGATTAAGCCTCCCATTCAACAAGGGAAGCCTAGAAACATCCCACTAGTCAAGTTAGATGTGAGGAACACCGAGGGCTTCATGCTGAGGCACCCCACGGCTCCCCATTGCAGAAAGCTGGTCCCTTTCCAATTAGGGTGTATTTCTTAATAGAAAATGCAGCCTGAAAATTCCTATCAATGGAAAGGTCACACAAATGGAACTCAAAACATAACTAGGTGTTTAATCCTCCACAATAGGAAATCACTGTGACTAAGTGACCTTTAGACTGACACACCATGAAAAACTGTCCCATCTTGTTCTGTCACCTAACCAAGCCCTAATGAGCTAAAAGCTGAATGCAGGGTATGTAGACCTTTGAACAGATCTGGAGCAGCCCTTACTGATATTTTAAACCATTGCCTAACAGTTCCATCTGTTAGTTAGCCATTAGAGATGTGGATTTTTTGCTCATTTTAGGAATTTCATTGGCCTGGGCATTTTCATAGCACTGGGCATTTTCCTGTTTATGCCACTCTCCTTGGTTTTATTTCTCACTCCAGTGCCCACAGATATTTCCTTCTTTCAATGACACATTCATGGCACACAGCATTAGTCTCATTGAAGCATGGTGCTATTCAGAAATGTTTAAAGTCAATAACCTCAGACTACACTGTACAGTAACATTTAGAATAGCCTCAGGGAAAGGAGCCAGGACAGGTTTTTGGGAAGGAAAGAAGCTATAAAAAGAGGTTTTATTTTTTCAGATTCTTTTTCTATAATCCAGTCAGGTCATATTTTATTGATGCTCATTACCAAGGCAGGAAGTGATAAGTGTGGAAACCATGGAAACATGTTATGCCAAATTGAACTTGCTTTCAAACCCTAGTGACTCATGCTACACTTTAGCCACTTCTATCAGGAGTGTCATTTGCATGCTCATTTAAGACTCAAGCTCAGCCATAAGCTCAACAGCAATGTGAATGTGCAAGTTAAGCAAAATCACCCTTCTTTTCCAGATCAATGAAGAGATAGCACAAATTAGACATCATCCTTGATCAATGTTATTCAGATTACTCGCCTGAACTATGGGAAATATTGAAATTACCTTGACTATGAATGGATGTCACTGACAGTTTGCTCTCTCCAGTCTTTCCCTCACTTCTTTTCTTTCTCTTTTCTGTCCTTCAAACCCAACTATTTATTTCTACTTTTAAAAATTTCAAATAAAAATATAATTGTAGACATGAAAACATTAATTTTGCTATTCTTTATCTGGAATAAATGTATTTCAATCGATACTTCAATTCTGTGAAGTTCTAACACCTATAAATACATAAAGCCACCTGTCCATTCAAAGAGTACTGCATAAACA
This sequence comes from Suncus etruscus, assembly GCF_024139225.1. Classification (NCBI taxonomy): domain Eukaryota; kingdom Metazoa; phylum Chordata; class Mammalia; order Eulipotyphla; family Soricidae; genus Suncus; species Suncus etruscus. Next base: position 16,149,338 of record NC_064862.1, read on the forward strand.
AATGAAAGCAATGGTTCTTATTAATATATAGCACTGAATACTAAATGTATTCCTTACACAAACATTCAAGTTGTTTAAATATCAGCAATATTTTTGAAATGGTTATGAATCTTTTGTTCAGAGTAAGTGAATCAAATTTTCTGCATTCTGATTAGATAGAATTACAATTTCAAAAATAAGTGCTCAAATATTTATTGGCTGTGTTTAAGATACTTATACAAGTGCTACCATCTTAATGGAATGCACAGAAAACCTAGAAGTAAACAATGCTGGGTCATACCTGACTGTTACTGGAACTTTCCATTCTGTCTCTATTGCATTATGCAATATGAATTAGTTTTCTGTAATCTCAGAAAATCAATAACAGAGACAAATTCTTATGATGACATTTTAGGTTTGTGGCTATATTTGAAACATATATATTTGAACCAGTTATAGAAACAAGTTGAACTAACCAATATTGGTGTGATTGTGGGGATAAAAGAACTCTCATTCATTGCTTGTGGGAATGCTGTCTAGTCCAACCTTTCTGAAAGACAATATGAATATTCCTCAGAAAAGAATCCTGGAAATTGAGCTGTAACATGATCCAGCAATACCACTCTTAGGCATATAAATAAGAAACAAAAAAAAATACCAAAATGCCCTTAGCACTCCTATGTTCATCTCAGCACTATTTACAATAATCAGAAACAAGCCAGGTGCCCAACAGGAGATAAGTGGCTAAAGAAATGGTGGTATAACTACACAATAGAATACTATGCATCCATTAGAATAAAGTCATGAAGTTCGCTTGTACATGGATGGACATGAAGACTTTTATGTTGAGTGAAATGAGTCAGAAAAAAGGGATAGACATAGAACAGTCTCACTTATCTGTGGAATATAAGAAAAATAAAAGACAGTATGGTAATAATATCTAGAGACAATGGAAAGGACCAGGAGGACCAGACCATAATATGAAGCTTGTCACAAAGAACAGTAAGTGCATCTATAGCACTAACTGCAATGACAACTACCATGATAATAAAAATGGGAGAGAGAGAAAGAGAGAGATAGAGAAATGGGATGCATTCCAGAGGGGCAGGGAAATAGGGGACATTACTGTACATTCTATGATTGAAGCCCAACTATGAACATATCTGTAACCATGATGCTTAAATAAAGAAATTATTAAAAAAAAATAAACTCTAGTAAAGCTTTTTCATTTTTGTATACTAAAAAATTCTGTGGTTTGAATATTTACTGAAATAATACTTGCTCAGGAAAGATAACTTTACAAAAATGTCATAGTTCTAAAATCTGAAACTTCACTTAAATTTTGAAATTTGCTAGACTTCATTATGAATTTTTTGCTTGATACTGTTATAAACATTTTCTCTTACGAGTGTTTTTTTCTGTGACATTTTCAAATAAATAGATCTCTATTTTAAATGTATCAGAAAATTTATAATCTTCCCTATCTAAATAACTTCTAACATTTTTAAAATTGTCCCTCTTATAAACTATTATGATTGGATTTTTTTTTTTTTTTTTGGTTTTTGGGTCACACCCGGCTAGTGCTCAGGGGTTACTCCTTGTTCTATGCTTTGAAATCGTTCCTGGCAGGCTCGGGGGACCATATGGGATGCCAGGATTCTAACCACCATCCTTCTGCGTCTAAGGCAAACGCCTGACTGTTGTGTTATCTCTCTAGCCCCCATGATTGGATATTTTTAATATTAATTTCTTTTTTACTTATTTACTTAGTCCAGATATCTAAAGAAGCCAGGTCAGAGTGTATGAAAATTTTAAAACCCAGAAAATCTCTTTTCAACTTTTCCTTTATTTACAATCCCATTCTCCCAGTAATGTTGGAGAATAACCAATGCCATGTAGCCTAACTAGCAAAGTTTTATGTATCAATTATCTTCACTCATTAGGTAAATGTAAAATAATTTTACTGTTAGTAAATGTTTCAGTTTAAAATTTAAAATTGTTTAAATAATAAATATTAAATAATATTTAAATTATTTAAATAATTTTTCAGTTAGTATTCATCATCTAATAGTTTTATTAGGTTTTTGGAAGTCACGTGTATGAATTCACTGCTTTTATCATCTCAAAAATATGTAAAAATCTATTTTATAAATGTTAGAGACATTCCATTCTCTATTTTCTAAAATCACTATGCTTAGTCAAGTTATTAATAATTGAGTTCTATTTATCCTGGGATAAATAAGAAAGACCCTAGTCTAGGCTTTGGCCTAGGATTTGTACAATAACCAAGATCTCTAATTCCAGAGGTCTGACTTTGACAATTGTGACTGAGCAGAACTTCTGGAACTGTGCAAAAACCAAGAACACCAATTACAGAAGACTTATTACAACAACAGTGATGGAATAGAACTGCTAGAACCGTAAAAAAAAAAAAAAAAAAAAAAAAAAAAACTCTATCCGAGGCTTCATTCTATGACTTGTGCAAATACCAAGATCTCTAGTTAGAGGCCTGATTCTATCATCCATAACTGAGTGGAAAGTTTTCTGGCACCATTTAAAGTTCTTGGAATATGAAAATAAACATGTATGGAGCCTGTAGTTATATCCAAGACAGTATGCTTCAAGGGCAGAGAAACCCTGTATCTCTTAGGCCAAGGGAAATCCCTTTCTAATTTCCCCAATGTTTACTATGCCTATTTAAAACAAAAACAAAAACAAACAAACAAAAAAAACTTACCACACCAGACCTCCTTCCTTTTTTCTTTTCTTTTCTTTTTTTTTTTTTCCTTTTGTTCTCGTGATTATTGTTTGGTTGTTGTATTTGTTGCTGTGGTGCTTTTTTGTAAATGCTGGTTTTGGTCTTTTGTTTTATTTTTATTTTATTTTGTTGTTGTTTGTTTTGGGGGATTTTTGTGATTTTTATGCTTTTCTTCTTTTTTCCCTTTCTTCTTTTTATCTTATTTTATTTTATTTTGACTTTTGGGTCACACCCAGCACCGCTCACTTCAGAAATCACTCCTGGCAGGTTTGGGGGAAGACAATATGGGATGCCGGGATTCAAACCACCGACCTTCTGCATACAAGGCAAATGCCTTACCTCCGTGCTATCTCTCTGGCTCCTCCTTTCTTCTTTTTAAATTGATATTTATAACCTCTAGACAGACTTCTCCCAGTTTTTTTTGTTTGTTTCTTTGTCTGTTTGTTTTCTTTTTTTCAAACAGAACCACACATAACTTGAATTATCTTGTTCTAACTCATAAATTAAGGGGGAAAATGGATGGTATCAAAAACAAAAAGTTGTATGAATATTGAGTAGAAATAAAAATGATCAGACTTAAACACCAAACACAAAGTCAACAACAATGGAATCGATACCCAACCTTCAACAAGCTATACACAGAGGGGATCAGTTATACTGGCAGTCTGGGGAGGAGGGCAAAAAGGGAGATGCTGAAAACAGGGTGTAGGGAGGACAACACTGGTGGTGGAAATACTTCACTATGTACCTTAAATATTACGGTGAAAGATTTATAATTCACTTTGATCACAATAAAATTATTTTAAAAATAATAGAGTTCTATATGCACGATGGCTCCTACACAAATCCTACCACAAATGTCACTCCCCTCCACTAATGTTCCAAGTTTCCCCAAAATCCCTCCCACATGCCTGCCATATTGACAGGCACTTTCTTAAATTAGGTTGTTAAAGTTTGTGTCTCATGATTTCAATGTTGTTTGGACATTTAGGAATATTATTCCCAAAACCCACGAATAGACCATTGTCTCCTTGGCCCTAATTCCTCTTATTTCTCATCTCTTTTTCTTTTTTCTCCACTCTGTTATTTCATTCTTTCTATAGTGTGGGACCAAGTGTGATCTAGGTTCTCCTCTTTTAAATTATTGCATTCATTTATCCATTTTTAAAGACTATCACATATAAGTAATATCCTGTGTTTATCCTTCTGAATTACTTAATTTAATGTGATATCTTCAAGTTCCTTCCCTGTTGCAGAAAATCACATGATTTCATCATTCTTTTACAGCTTTGCATTCTCCCATTGTACCATTTATTCATGATTTACTTATCTATTGGACAACTAGATTTATTTAAAATCATAGCTATTGTACCAAATGCTTCAATGAATATTTGTGTGTATATATCCATTTAAATGAATGTTTCTTTGTCCTTAGAATAGATACACAATTTGAGAATGGTAGGTCATATGGCAGATCAATTTTGAGTTTATTGAAAAACCTCTATACTGCTTTCCATAGGGTTTGAACCAAAGAACATTCCCACCAGCAGTGAATAACAGATGCTTTTCACCACAGATGGTTCTGATTATTTTTTATATGTGATTTTCTCAGTGGTGTTAAAAAATTCTCTTATTGTTACCTGAATTTTGATTTCCCTAACAATAAGTAATGATGAGCATTTCTTTTCATATGCCTGTTTATCATCTACTGGTCTTCAAGAATTGTCATTCCTTTTCCTTTTTTTCATAGGGATTTTAAATTCTTATTATTTTTAGATTATTTTGTTTATTTTTGTCAATGCTTTATATATTCTGATATCAACCCATCATCTGATGTGCTGAGGGCAAATATTTTCTCCCAGGTTAGTTATCTTTTAATTAATTGATTTATTTATTTTTATTTTGAGCATATTGGCTTACATATCTTTCACAGTAGTATTTTAGGTACACATTAACATTGAATCAGGAAAATACCCATCACCAAATTTGTCCTCCCCTCACCCCTATTTCCTTTCTGTAACCCATATTCCCCACCATCACCCCCTAGGCTGCTAGATTAAGTGGTCCCCTCTGATTCTAGCTTACTATTAGTAATCATATATCTGTTTGGTCCTGGTACCCTCCCAGTTGTCTTTTAATTTTAATTCATGTTTTTCATCAGAAGCTTATTACTTTGATGTAGTTCTATTTGTTTAGTTTTATTTCTAGTCTTTTCCAATGGCATTGTTGAAGACTATTTTTTTAATTTATTTAAACACCTTAATTACATACATGATTGTGTTTGGGTTTCAGTCATGTAAAGAACACCACCCATCACCAGTGCAACATTCCCATCACCAATGTCCCAAGTCTCCCTTCGCCCCACCCAACCCCCGCTTGTACTCTAGACAGGCTCTCCATTTTCCTCATACATTCTCATTATTAGGACAGTTCAAAATGTAGTTATTTCCCTAACTAAACTCATCACTCTTTGTGGTGAGCTTCCTGAGGTGAGCTGGAACTTCCAGCTCTTTTCTCTTTTGTGTCTGAAAATTATTATTGCAAGAATGTCTTTCATTTTTCTTAAAACCCATAGATGAGTGAGACCATTCTGTGTTTTCCTCTCTCTCTCTCTGACTTATTTCACTCAGCATAATAGATTCCGTGTACATCCATGTATAGGAAAATTTCATGACTTCATCTCTCCTGACAGCTGCATAATATTCCATTGTGTATATGTACCACAGTTTCTTTAGCCATTCGTCTGTTGAAGGGCATCTTGGTTGTTTCCAGAGTCTTGCTATGGTAAATAGTGCTGCAATGAATATAGGTGTAAGGAAGGGGTTTTTGTATTGTATTTTTGTGTTCCTAGGGTATATTCCTAGGAGTGGTATAGCTGGATCGTATGGGAGCTCGATTTCCAGTTTTTGGAGGAATCTCCATATCGCTTTCCATAAAGGTTGAACTAGACGGCATTCCCACCAGCAGTGGATAAGAGTTCCTTTCTCTCCACATCCCCGCCAACACTGTTTATTCTCATTCTTTGTGATGTGTGCCATTCTCTGGGGTGTGAGGTGGTATCTCATCGTTGTTTTGATTTGCATCTCCCTGATGATTAGTGATGTGGAACATTTTTTCAAGCTTCTGCACCTCAAAGGAAATAGTGCCCAGGATACAAGAGCCACCCACTGAGTGGGAGAAACTATTCACCCATCAGATAAGGGGCTAATCTCCAAAATATACAAGTCACTGACAGAACTTTACAAGAAAAAAACATCTAACCCCATCAAAAAATGGGGAGAAGAAATGAACAGACACTTTGACAAAGAAGAAATACACATGGCCAAAAGACACATGAAAAAATGTTGAAGACTATTTTAAGATCTATATCATGAATCATTATGCCTTATTTTTCTCAAATTACTTTATAGGTTTAGATATGATCTTAAGGTCCTCAATTCTCTTTGAATTGACTTCTATAAGATGTGAGGTATGGATACAACTTTAATTTCTTAAAGTTAATTATCCAATTTTGTCAGCATCATTTTTGAAGATGCTGCCTTTATTACATTTTATGATCTTACCATTTATAAAAAAATAAGTTGAATATATAATTATATAAATATATAAGGATTTGATCTTGAATATTTTATTCTGACCCATTATTTCATTAGTCCAGTATCATTACTATGGTATTATAATATAGCTTCAAGTTAGGTAATGAGATGCCTCCCAGTTTCTTATTTTTAAGTAAAGAAAATACCAAAAATTACTTGACTATCCAGAGTTTTTTATGTTTCCACTCAAATTTTATAATTGACTATTATATGTCTTTGAAGAATGTTGTCTAGATTGAATAGGATTTATTGATTAGGATTTATTAAAGTATATAGTACTTTAGATAAGATGGTCATTTTGACAATATTAATTCTTCCAATCCATGATTATGAAAATTTTTCCGTTTCCTAAGATCTTGTTCAATTACTTTAAGTTCTTTAGAAGTTTTCATGGTATAGATCTCTTATTTGTTTTTTTAGAGTTGATTCCTATATATTTGATGTTTTTAGTTAGAATTTTAAATAGAATAGACACTTTGATTGCTTTATTTCTCTGACTCAGTTTTTGAATAAAAATACAACTGATTTTTATGTATTGACTTCTAGCCAATCATTTTGCTATATTGGTTTATTATTTCTAGGAGCTATCTCAATGTATATCATCATGCCATCTTCAAATATAAATAATTTGACTTCCTATTTCTCCAATTTGCATTTTTTATTTCTCTTCCTTGACTATGGATATAGCTAGGAATTCTAGCAATGTTGACTCTGAGTGGAGACAGTATGTGTGCCTGACCTCAGTGAAAATACTTTCGATTTTCACCATTCAGAATAATATGGGAGCCAAAATATGGAAACAACCCAGACTTCCGTCAACAGATGAATGTCTAAAGAAACTGTGGCACACATACACAATGGGATATTATGCAGCCTTCAGGAGAGATGAAGTAATGAAATATTCCTGTACATAGATGAACATGGAAACTATCATGCCAGGGAGAGATACACACACAAGGAATAGTCTCACTTATCAATGGATTTTAAGAAAAATAAAATATATTCTTGCAATAATGACCAGAGACAATAGTGATGAGAGCCGGAAAGATTGGCTCACAATATAAAGCTCACCACAAAGAGTGGTGATTGGAGTTAGAGAAATAACTACACTAACAACTACCATAACAATGTTAATGAGTGAGAGAAGCAGGGTGCCTGAGTCGAATAAAGGCAGGAGGTAGGAGAGGAAGGAGATGGGGGCATTGTTGTTGGGAATGTTGCACTGGTGAAGAGGGGTGTTATTTTTATGACTGAAACCCAACTACAATAATTTTTGTAATCATGGTGCTTACAGATACTATAAAAATAGAATAATATTGGCTACGGGTTCATGTAATATTTTGACATATTTCCTTTGGTCTTTCTTTTTCTTTAGTATTAACTATTGTAATTAATTTTCATTTTTAAAAGCTCATCATAATTTATTAATTTTCCTATATATTTTATACTAATTAAGTACTGACAATGTGTTCGATGTTAACTTGCATATATATATTGCATGCATAAGAACATAGATTGGGGGCCCAAGTGATGACACAGCGGTAGCGCATTTCCCATGCACACGACTGACCCAGGATTGACTGTGGTTCGATCCTTGGCATTCATATGGTCCCCAAGGCCAGGAGTGATTTCTGAGCGCAAAGTCAGGAGTAACCCCTGAGCGTCACTGGGTGTTGCCCAAAAAGCAAAAAAAAAAAAAAAAAAAAAAAAAGTTAAAAAGTTTTTATTAAATATTTTAAGGAATAAAATAAAATAAAATCTTCAGATCAGAAAACAAATAATTCAAAGGACTTTTTTTTTCCTTCAAAATTGTGCCTGAAGAAAGACCTTGAGAATATTATGAAATTGTATTGCCATGTTGCAGAGGACTGAAGTTTTCAGGTTTGCAGACAATATACTTTAAATGGGGAAGAGAAATAAGCATATTTACAAATTTTCTTGCGACTAGACTAAACAGATTTATAAACTAGTTACACTCTGCTACTTCAGGTGCATGACAACTGCAGCCAGTCTTTTTTTTTGGGGGGGGCACACCCGTTTGATGCTCAGGGGTTACTCCTGGCTATGCGCTCAGAAATCGCCCCTGGCTTGGGGGGACCATATGGGACGCTGGGGGATAGAATCGCGGTCCATCCTACACTAGCGCTTGCAAGGCAGACACCTTACCTCTAACGCCACCTTCCTGCCCCAGCAGCCAGTCTTAATTGTAACTGCTACTTAATACATAGGAACAAAATTAGCTTTATAATTTCATATGCCCTTTTTATCAATGACTCAATTTTCTGTCAACAAAAGTGACAGCAGAGACCAGTACAGTTTCTTTACTCACCTTTGCTTTTCCTGTTGAATCATATGCTTCAGCCCAGTGTTGCCAAATAGAGGCTGTCACTCTGTAGTGGAGGCTTTGTTTGTTTATTTGTGTGTTTGTTTGTAGAAATAAGATTAGAGCAATGTATTCTGCACAAACTCAGAGAGATTTGCAGCAGACATGAGGGGGAACATCAATCATGCTTCACAAGTCTCCCTTAGAAATGTCTCAGTGATAGTGCAGCAGACTTCATTTGTCTACTAGAGATGAAATAAGTCTCCTTTCTGGTCAAATAATATCTTCTGGCATAGGATTTCCTTTGCTGATCTCAAGATTGCTTATATATTCAGATAGCTTATCTCTCTTCCATTTCTGAGAGTAGCAAAGGCTCTCTAGGCTGAAAGAAGGAAGCCAGGGTTTGCCATGAAATGGAGATGGCCATTGGTGGCGGGAAGGTTGCACTGGTGAAAGGGCTGTACTTTTTATAACTTACTCCAAATACAGGCATGTTGGTAATCATAGTACTTAAAGATATCATTTAAAAAATGAAGTCATGGAACACATTTGCAAAATTAGCTCTTCAATCGAAAAGCTTTCAATAATCCTGTTATTATAAGAGTTTTAAGTTTCACAAAGAAAGGCCAACTTTCTTCTGACCTCTTTCCTCACTGATGTCAATCCAGTTAATTATTGTTTAACTTCTACAGAGAGATTGTATTAAAAATATTTTGACATTTAAAAATAGATAACAAAAGGAAATATAAGAAAAGATCAGCAAAAGAGTCACATAGTGGTATGAACAAAATTGTCATGGTGATAATCTACTCCACAGAGATATACACCTTCACTTTAGAAGAAAAAAATGAGGAGAGAAGGTCCTGGAAAGACTATGCTATTTAGTGCCAAAGTGACTGTTTATATCATCAAGACATTGAATAATTCTAAGTATTGTTCATTTTAATTAGAATAAATATTATTTGAGTGTTATTTTTATTAAGAGGCATGTTAAGAATAATTTTTATACCCTATGATACTTACTCCAAGAAAACAAATAGGGGCTGGAGCAAAAGCACAGCTGTAGTACGTTTGCCTTACATGCTGCCGACCCAGGAAAGACCCAGGTTTGATCCTTGGTATCCCGAACCTGCCAGAAGCAATTTCCGAGGACAGAGCCAGGACTAATCCCTGAGATCAGCCAGGTGTGGCCCCCAAACCAAAAAACAATATAAAAGAAAAATAAAAAAATAAGGGCTGGAACAGTGGCACAAGTGGTATGGCATTTGCCTTGCATGCACTATCCTAGGACAGACCATGGTTCAATCCCCTGGCATCCCATATGGTCCCCCCAAGCTGGGAATGATTTCTGAGTGCATAGCCAGGATTAACCCCTGAGCATCACTAGGTGTGGCACGAAAAGGAAAGGAAGAAAGAAAGAAAGAAAGAAAGAAAGAAAGAAAGAAAGAAAGAAAGAAAGAAAGAAAGAAAGAAAGAAAGAAAGAAAGAAAGAAAGAAAGAAAGAAAGAAAGAAAGAAAGAAAGAAAGAAAGAAAGAAAGAAAGAAAGAAAGAAGAAAGAGAAGAAAGAAAGGAAGGAAGGAAGGAAGGAAGGAAGGAAGGAAGGAAGGAAGGAAGGAAGGAAGGAAGGAAGGAAGGAAGGAAGGAAGGAAGGAAGGAAGGAAGGAAGGATGAAAGAAAAAGAAAAATGAAAGAAAGAGAAGAAAGAAAGAAAGAAAGAAAGAAAGGAAAGAAAGAATGAAAGAAAGAAAAAAGAAAAAATGAAAGAAAGAAGAAAAAGCAGAAACATTTTTATTTTGTATATGTGTCCTGCATTAATAAGTTATAGATTATGATAAATGTCTCTTTGTATGTATATAAAAATCCTGATACAGGACATATAGCTCAATATACATGAGACAAACTTATTTCAAAAATTATAAGAATTCCTTATGAAGATAGGAATAAGCAAACCTTTTAAAATCTAGTACTTGGAAACCATAAACACAGTATATGATTACTATAAGAAGGGTCATGTTCTGTTAAGTCTGTCTTATTCTTTAAAGAAACTCAATGATTCTAGCAAAATTGGCTTCAAGAATTATAAATTTTCTAAGCTGTTGAAACTGTATCATTCCTTCAAATCTGAATGATATTCCAACAAGATTAAATATCCTTGGTGTAATTTTTTATGTCATTGAGTATATGCAGTATATCCCTCCATTCTCTTCTGACTCATAGAGTGTCAATTGATACATATACTATGAATATGATGGGCTTTCCAATAATTCCTAAAATATTCCTCTGGAGTTCACCCCATAGTTCTCTGGTGTGCTTTTGATTTCATTTCAGACCTTTTCCCAGACTTTGCTTCCTAGAGATTTCTTCCCTATTATCTTTGAGCTTCTCAATCTTGTACATAGGTGCTGTAATGCTGTTTCTCAGAGTTTCTAATGATCATTTTTTAATATATCACCTACCATATTCTTTATTTCTGCCTATAATTTTCTCATTTCAGCTCTCAGAGTTTTGGGTGCTTTTATCCTGTATCATAGTTTCTTTGCGCTCTTTGCGCATTTTAAATATTGTGTCACCAAAAGTCATCGACTAGAGATTTGTAGAGCTGGGTTCACCATGCGCCAGCTCCATAGATTCACTCTTTTATTTAAAAAGATGGAAAGCAAGCCATGAAAAATCATGGGTACATTGGTACCCATGGGCACATGGGTACACAGCTGAAAGCTCACAATCTTGGAGATGAGGGTGGAAAAAGACTCCACCCTGCTGAAGTCATGCATATTGCATCCATTAGCCATAATCACCTCTTTGCCTATGGCCTTTTTTTACCATTTCTCTAGTACTCTGCAGAGACATCAATCTGACCCACTATAGGCATGCAGGTATTTGGGCTGATATCATCAGGGCTTTCTGGAGCAATTGTGGGCACCGCCCCCCATACACACACATTCTACTTCTGAAAGTCCTGGAAGCTATAACCACTTTCACACACACAATCACCATGTTAACACTGGGCCAGCTCCATTGACTCACTCTTTTTATACCGGTCATGCAGCTGAAAACTGGCCATCTTGGGAGGAGAGGACAGGCCAAAACTTTGCCCTGCCAAATCCCTGCCTACTGCATTTATCTCCTATAATAGCTGCTTTGTCTCTGGCCCTACTTTACCACTCTTCTACAATTCTCTTCAGGGACACCAATCTGTCCAAACTCCAAGTATGCTGGTACATGGGTTGCCATTTTTTGGTAGAGGGCATTTTTTTGGTACAGGGCTTTATTTGGAATGAGTAAGGAAAACCCCCCACCCCTGCATTTTACTACTCACAGAAAACCTGGCACCTGATAACATACCCCACAATGCCACAGTATTAATAATAGTGCTTTGAATTCCTTGGTGACTTCATTTGTTTGATGCTGTCAACTCCATAAAAACATACCAATTTAGATGCTGATGTGTATCTGAGGTCACATAATGTTTGGAAACAATTGAAATAACTGAATGGTCAGCTAGCAACAGAGCTTACTAAACCTTCTGAAATGCCTTAATGACCTCATTGGAGATACAATAATTTTAACAAATATGCTTATAGTTATATTTCTTAAGTTTACATTTTCTTTCTTCAATTCCTTTTTCTTTTTTTTCTCTCCATTCATATTTTAAATAAATTTCTTTCACTTATCTGAAAACAAATGCATTATGGTTAACTATGTCAACTGTGTGACGCATATTCCTTAAATAAAGTAAATAAAAATGCAAAAAGACTTTTTTTTTTTTTTAATATATATAATTTTTATTTTGATCATAGTGTCTTACATATTGTTGACAATAACATTTTAGGTACATATTTACATAAAATCAGGGGGGATTCCCATCACCAATTTGTCCTCCCTACACCTCCGTTTTTGTCCTACCTCCCATTTCCTCTTCCCTCACCCCCAGGGCGGCTAGAATATGTGGTCCCCTCTGTATCCAACCCACTACTTAGTAGTCTTGCCCATGTTTGGTCTTAATGCCTCCCTTATCTCCCCCTCTAATTGTAGGCAGGACTAGCTAATTCAAGTTGCATGATTTTGCCTGAAAAAGAGAAGATAAATAAACTGGGGTAAGAGTCTAATACTCCAAAAATGGATGGAATCCTTCTAGAGGCTCTCATCATCGATTTGGGAGATGAAGGAGAAAAAGAAGTTGAAACACTCCACCAGTACCAAAAAAAAAGAGTCAATTATCCAGTGGGGACTCCATCTATATCGGTAAGCACCAAAAAAAAAAAAAAAAAAAAAAAAACAAAAACAAAAAAAAAAACAGATGAAAAACAAAGCAAAACAAACAACCAAAAACCAAACAAACAAACCAAAAACATGCCATGGTCTTGAAATAAGAAACATGGCATAGCACATAACGAAAGAAGAGAAAAGAAGAGAGAAAAAAAAATAAGTATAATTGGGGACCACGATTTCAGTAGTCACACCCAAACAGAGAAATCGACCAAAATAGATAGGTATATAAAAATAATAATAACAATAATAAATGAAGGGAAAAATATATGTATATATGAAATAACCAAGGTTTTGTGGTTTTTGTATTTTTGTTTTTTTTTTCCCTCCTGCCCTGGCACAGTAAATATTGGGGTCATTCTAAAAGGAATTCACTTGGCCTAAGAAATATGGGGTTTCTCCGTCCTTGGAGTATACTGTCATGGGATCAGCTCTAGACTTTGCTCAGGATCATTTATTCTCCCGGTGGTGTTTTTTTTTTTTTGTGTGTGTGTGGAAGACTTCTGCTCTGTCCAGGGTGATACAATCAGAGCTCTGTGTGTAGAGGTCTCCGTATCTGCACAGATCCTGAGGTGGGACTTATGATGAAGTCAGTCTTTGTGGTTCTAGAGGTTCTGTTGCCTCAGTGTCGTTTTAATCCATCTTCTGTGGTTGGTGATCTTGGTCTTTGCATTGAACCTAGGATGGCTCCTAGGATAGCATCTTTCTTTGTGCTTCCAGAAGCCCCATTCTGTTGCAGTTGTCTCTGTCAGACCTTTGGGACTAGGGATCATGATTATTGTGCAAGTCATAGTGCAAACCCTGAACTAGGGCTTTTATATTGGGCCCAAGGTGTATACTGTCTGGTCGTGGTTCTAGTAGCCAGTCATCTGTAAGTCACGATCTTGGCTTTTGGGCCTACCAAATGGTGCCGCGTCTTCTGGTTTTGTCTTGTCGTTATCTGGTAAGGTATGCTAATCTGCTCTCAGGACAAGTTGTTCGCATTTTCCTCATTGTCAGGATATCATGTTAGAGCTGGCCCTTGTTGTTGACCCCGCAGTATTAAGGCTGGCTCAGATGGAGTTTGTTTCCTGTAGCTGTTGTGAAGAGCTGTGCCAATCCTTTGTCTGGGATCAAGATTTCAAGGCTGGATGAATGGTATCTAATCACCTGAGGTCTAAGCTGATTCCACATGACATATTTTCAAGGTAGGAGATATCCCTGTATTGTAAACAACTATGAGTTCCTATCTCTAGTAGATAAGAGCTCTTTTTGTTTTTTATATATATATATGTAAGATTTCCCCTTTATTTAGTGTGTCTTTGCAGGGGGAAGTGGTGCTACATTATATTGTCGGTGTAGCTGGGGGTGGAGAGAGGGTATAACAGACACAGGTCACATACCCAAAAATGATAAAAAATAAAAATAAAAATTAAAATTAAAAAAAAAAAAAAAAAAGAAAGAAGAAATAAATAAAAATGTATGTGCTCGCAAATGTATATGTAGGACCAACATTTAAAAAAAATAAATAAATTTAAGAAAAGAAGAAAAATGAGTTCGCGAAGGTTTTAAAGGGCCAAAGTGGTGCAAAAGACTACCTTACATTTGGGGGAGAGCAGGTAACGAGGTGGTGTATTACAGGTCCTATGCCTATGTTGGAAGTACAGTTTTTCCCATTGTCTTTTGGGTTTTTGTTGTAATGTGTGGGTTCTCAGGCATCTTCCTATCCCACCCCCTGACCTTCTTCAGGTTGGTAAAAATTTGCGGCAGGGAGGTCTTGGAAGAGTTCTTGCATTGGGGATACTTTTGGACCTAGGTCCAGTTTCAAGTAACAGTCCACATTAGGGGGAATAGGTAGGGAGGGCCTCGCAGCATGAGTCCGCAGGGGAGTTGGCTGTCTTTTCTTGTCCGGGACGAGGTGTGGGTTTGACTGGGTGTCCCTTCTCTTGGGTGCTGGGTACTGGTTTGTTGGGGTAGGAGGTCGATCTTGTTGCCTAATAGATTAGGAACTGAGGGTGAAGTGTTTTAATATAGAGGGAGGTCTGGATGGGATTGAGGGGTGGAGGGATAGTTGGGTTTCCAGAGGGGGGAAAGGGTAAGGTATATGGAAGGGGTAGGGAGGGAGAAAAGAGAAAAATACATTAGAAAGAAAGGGAGAAAAGAAAAGATAGAAAGTAAAGAAAAGAATAGAAGAGAAAAAAATCAAAAAGCAAGTGGTGAGAAGAGAGGAGAGAATAACAAGGGAATGCTAGTTTGCTTGAATGTGTTCAGTGAATAGAGTATGTAGTTTGAGTCTGTTCGTTGCTGTTACTGCTTTGGTGGTTTGACTGGTCACGTGCTTGAAACCCTAAAAGAAGGTAAACCTAGAGATAAAGTGTATGTTAAAGAGATTTCTCAAAAAAAAAAATAAATAAATAAAAAAAATAAAGAGTTTTCTCGGGGTCATCTCGTAGTGCAAACTAGGTATGGTATCTCGTGTGGTATCCCGAGCTGCCATCTTAGCTTGTCCGCCCTTTGTATCCAAGAACGCCTGTGGACAGAGAAGCTGAGAGGTTATTTTACATATAGTAAGATAGAGGCATTAATACGTAGTGTTATGGGATGTTTCCATTGGAGTCAGTGGTTTGCCTTGGTATTCTTTACCTGTGTTCCTGTATACGATCTCTACAGGACTATTATGAGTCTTTGTTGTAGAAGGTTGATTACGTACCTGTTCTCTCTATGCTGCTGTTCTGGTGTTGCTGTTTTCTTCGTGGTGTAATGTGTAGTCGAAAGTTTGTGTTGTTAGTTTTTCATGTGTTTTGGGCACTGTTCCCAGGTATATGTTGACTATTACAGTGTTTGGAGTTTCTATCCTGTTAGACCCTGTTATTTGATTGTTAAGTATTAGTTGTGATTAAGATGTATGTTCTGTGTGCTTCAGAATAGTGCTACCATTCTGTGTTTATCTTTTGTCTTCTGACTTACTTCGTTTAACATAACATGATCTAGGTCCATCCACGTTGCTGCAAAATCTGTGATTGTATCGTTTCTGACTGCCATGTAATATTCCATTGTGTATAGATACCACATCTTAATGATCCATTCATCTGTTGTTGGACATCGTGGTTGGTTCCAAGATTTGGCTATTATACTGAGTGCTGCGATAAATAGTGGGGTGCACACGTATTTTGGGATGAATGTTCTTCCACCTTGGGGGTATATACCTAGAAGTGCAATTGCTGGGTCAAAAGGGAGCTCAATTCTGAGTTCTTTGAGCACTCTCCAGACTGTTCTCCATAGATGTTGGACTAGGGGGCATTCCCACCAGCAGTGGATGAGGGTTCCCTTCATACCACATCCCCGCCAACAAAGATTGTTCTCAGTATTTTTGATGTGAGCCATCCTTACTGGTGTAAGGTGGTATCTCATTGTTGTCTTGATTTGGATCTCTCTGATGATGAGTGAAGGTGAGCATGCTTTCATGTGTTTGTTAGCCATCCTTCTGTCTTCCTCAGAGAAGTGTCTATTCATTTCTTCTCCCCACTTTTTAATGGCTTTGTTTGGTTTTGAGGGGCTCAGTTTTCTGAGTGCTTTGTAAGTTCTAGATATCAGCCCTTTATCTGATATGTCTAGTGAAAAGATTTTTTCCCATTCTGTTAACTGTCTTCTTGCATAAAGTAAGGTTTCTTTCGCCATGCAGAAGCTTTTCAGTTTGATGTAGTCCCATTTGTTTATGTTTGCTGCTAAGGTTCTTGCCATTGGTGTTCCATTCTCGAAGACCTTTTTGATATATAGGTCTTCAAGTGTTCTCCCTATTTTATTCTCAATAAATTTTATAGATTCGGGTCTGATTTCAAGGTCTTTGATCCATTTTGAGTTGACTTTTGTATAAGGAGTGAGGTATGGGTTGATTTTCACTTTCGTACATGTGGTTTTCCAGTTGTGCCAACACCATTTGTTGAATAGGCTTTCTTTGTTCCATTTCAGATTCTTGCCTCTTTTATCAAATATTAGTTGGCTGTATATCTGGGGGTTTATGTCTGGGAAATCTGTTCGAACCCACTGGTCTGAGGTCCTGTCTCTGTTCCAGTACCATGCTGTTTTGATTACTATGGCTTTATAGTATAGTTTCAAGTTAGGTAAGGAGATTCCACCCAGCTTCTTGTTTTTGAGTATGTGTTTGGCTATCCTGGCTCTTTTGTGGTTCCAGATGAATTTTGTGATTGATTGTTCTATTTCTTTAAAGAATTGTGTCTGGATTTGGATAGGGATTGCATTAAATCTATATAGAAGTTTGGGTAGGATAGTCATTTTGACTATGTTAATTCTACCTATCCATGAGCATGGGATGTTCTTCCATTTCTTTAGATCGTCTTCAATTTCTTTCTGAAGCGTTTTGAAGTTTCCCTGGTATAGGTCTTTCACTTCTCTTGTAAGGTTGATTCCTAGATACTTGATATTTTTTGATACTATCTTAAATGGGATTGTATTTTTAATCTCTCTCTCCTCAGCTTCATTGTTTGTATATAGAAACGCAACTGTCTTTTGTGTATTGACTTTGTATCCAGCCACTTTGCTGTATTGGTTGATTGTTTCTAGGAGTTTTACTGTGGACTCTTTAGGGTTTTCGATGTATATCATCATATCGTCGGCAAATAGAGATAGCTTGTGTTCCTCTTTCCCTATTTGAATTCCTTTGATTCCCTTCTCTTGTCGGATTGCTATTGCTAGGACTTCTAAGGTTATATTGAATAAGAGTGGAGAGAGTGGACAGCCTTGTCTAGTTCCTGAACTTAGTGGGAATGCTTCTAGTTTCTCGCCATTAAGTATAATGTTGGCTGTAGGCTTTTCATATATAGCTGTAACTATCTTGAGGAAAGTTCCTTCTAACCCTATTTTGCTGAGTGTCTTTAACATGAAAGGATGCTGGATTTTGTCAAACGCCTTCTCTGCATCGATTGATATGATCATGTGGTTTTTGTCTTTCATGTTGTTGATGTGGTGTATAATGTTGATTGATTTGCGTATGTTGAACCAACCTTGCATTCCTGGTATGAATCCCACTTGGTCATGATGTATGATCTTTTTGATGAAGTGTTGGATTCGGTTTGCTAAGATTTTGTTAAGTATCTTTGCATCTATGTTCATTAGTGAGATTGGTCTGTAGTTTTCTTTTTTGGTGGTGTCTTTGCCTTCTTTGGGAATGAGTGTGATATTAGCCTCATAAAAGGAGTTGGGGAGGATTCCTGTTTTTTCTATGGTTTGGAAAAGCCTATGGAAAAGTGGTAGTAAGTCTTCTTGAAATGTTTGATAGAATTCACCTGTAAATCCATCTGGGCCTGGGCTTTTGTTCTTAGGGAGTTTTTTAATTACATCTTCAATTTCCTCTGAGGTGATTGGTCTGTTTAGTCTTTCTAGATCCTCCTTTTCCAGTCTTGGAATAGGGTGTTTGTCCAAGAATCTGTCTATTTCTACTGGGTTCTCTAACCTAGTTGAGTATAGTTGTTCATAATATGATCTCATGATGTGTTGTATTTCTTGGGGTTCTGTTGTAATCTCTCCCCTTTCATTTGTGATCCTACTAATTTGGGTGTTTTCCCTCTTTTTTTTGGTGAGTTTTGCCAATGGTTTGTCTATCTTGTTTATTTTTTCGAAAAACCAACTCCTGGTCTCGTTGATTTTTTGTATTGTTTTCTTGGTTTCGATGTTGTTTATTTCTGCTCTGGTTTTTATTATTTCTTGCCTTCTGGTTGTGGTTGGATTCCTCTGTTGCTGTTGTTCCAGTTCTTTGAGGTGATCTTTTAAACTGTTGGTTTTGTTGTTTTCCTGTTTCTTGACATAGGCCTGTATTGCTATGAGTTTCCCCCTAATTACTGCTTTTGCTGTGTCCCATAAGTTTTGACATGTTGTCTCTTCATTGTCATTTGTCTCAAGGAATCTTTTTATTTCTTCCTTGAGTTGTTCTTTGATCCAGCTGTTGTTGAGCAGCATGTTGTTTAATCTCCAGGTATTAGTTTTTCTCCATTGCTTCTTCTTGACATCAATTTTAACCTCTGTTGCATAGTGATCTGAAAGGGTACTTCTTATGATCCTTACCTTTGTGGTCTTATATAGGTTGGCTTTGTATCCTAAGACATGATCTATTCTGGAGAAGGTTCCATGTGGGTTTGAGAAGAATGTGTATTCTGCTTTCTGGGGATGGAGGGCTCTATATAAATCTATTAGCCCTAAATCTTCTAATTTTTCATTTAGAGCTCTTATTTCTTTGCTATTTTTCTGTTTGGTGGTTCTGTCCAATGGTGATAGTGGAGTATTGAGGTCCCCTACTATTATCACATTTCCCTTCATGTGTTTCTCCAGGTTTGCCAGTAGTTGCCTCACATATTTTGCTGACTCTACATTAGGTGCATAGATATTGACCAGGGTTAGTGTTTCTTGATCTAATGTTCCCCTGATCAGTAAGTAGTGACCCTCTTTGTCTCTGATCACTTTCTTGAGGTTGAATACAATTTGGTCTGATATAAGAATGGCTGTCCCTGCTCTTTTTTGTTTTCCATTGGCCTGAATAATTACTTTCCATCCTTTTATTCTAAGCCTGTGCTTATCCTGTAACTGTAGGTGTGTTTCTTGCAGACAGCAGAAGTCCGGTTTATTTTTCCTAACCCAGTTCTCTACTATGTGTCTTTTAATTGGAGAGTTCAGTCCATTCACATTTAGGGAAATTATTGATAGAGAGGACTGTTGTGCCGTTGTATTGTGTGGAGTGGTTGTTGTTACAATCGGGGGTTTGGATTATGTAATTCATCTCTGAGTAAGTCGTTTAGGATCGGCTTGGTTTGCACAAATAGTTCAAGTTCGTTCATGTTTGAGAATGTTTTTATTCTGCCCTCCCATATGAATGATAGTTTTGCTGGGTATTGTACCCTGGGTTGGAAATTTCTTTCATTCAGTCGTGTAAATATGTCATTCCACTGTCTTCTTGCTTGAATTATTTCAAATGGGAGATCCGGTTTGATTCTTATGTCCTTTCCTTTGTACTTGAGGTTTTTTTTCTCCCTTATTGCTTTCAGGAGTTCCTCTTTCTCTTTGTTTTTTGCCATTTGGATTATTATGTGTCTTGGTGTTGGCTTATTAGGGTCTATTTTATTAGGAACCCTCTTGATTTCCTGGATTTGTCCTGAAGTGTCTTTCCAGAGTGTGGGGAAGTTCTCTGTTATTATCTCCCTGACTACCTGTTCTTCCCCCTTCCCTATTTCCTCCCCTTCTGGTATACCCACAATTCTTAGATTGTTCCTTTTGTCTTTATTCATTAGATATTGGATTTTTCCTTCCAGTGCTTTGCCTTTTATTTCTTTGTTGGTTTCTTGATCTTTTTTTGATTGTAGTTTTCCTTCGAGTTCTTCGATGTGCTTCTCCAACTCTGTGTTTCTGCTCGTAAGGCTTGTTACTTTGTCTCTTAAGTCCTTCACTTCTTTCTGTATGGTCTCTCTCATGTTCTTTGATATTTCTTCTTTAATTTGGCTGATTCGTTCTTCCATGGTTTTCTTATATTCGGTAGCTAGGGTTTCTTTCATTACTGTTAGTAATTCCTGCATTTCCTTCCTCATTACCGTTTTTAAGTCTTCTTCCCCTGGATCTGTGCGATTTGGTGGACTTGGGAACTTGCTAGGATTTGTCATGGTGTCTCCAGTTATTAGGGATTTCCTTGATTTGCGCATGGTTCTTTGTATTTAATGGTGTGTTTTGGAGTGTTGTGGCTTCTTTTTTTGGCCTGCTTGTTCCCCTTCCTGAAGGTGGTTCTAGAGGGGCCTGTTGGGTGAGCTTGTTGAACCTAGCTCTTTCTCCTCCCCTTTGCTGCCTAGGGGTCAGCCTTCCCTGTGGGTCCTGTCCCTTTTCTGCTCCTTAGTTCTGTCAGCGGTGCAGTTCCGCTCCTGGCCACAATGTTTGCTGGCGCTGTTGAGCCTAGTTCTCTGTCCCCCCTCCTCTCTCCGAGAGTCAATGGAGCTCCGTCCCCTCCAAGCCTCTGTTGAAGGAGTTCCTTCCGCCCAACCCAGAGCTCTCGTCCTTGGGGAGTCCCTGGTCCACTCCAGGGCCCTAGGGGATGGACTGTTCTAGGTCACCTGAGGGGCCAGACGACTGGCCCTATCTCCCTTGTCTATTCGGGTTGTTCAAGTTGCCCTTCCAGGTGCCCACCCAGAGGAAGGGCTTCCCTCAAGCCACTCTCCTCAGCGCTTGTGGTTCCTGGGGAAGGGGCTTGGCCTGGCAGCAGCGGGGGAACAGGCCTTACAGGGCCGTTTCCGTGC
Source organism: Suncus etruscus (assembly GCF_024139225.1). Lineage (NCBI taxonomy): Eukaryota > Metazoa > Chordata > Mammalia > Eulipotyphla > Soricidae > Suncus > Suncus etruscus. The sequence continues at coordinate 16,170,528 of NC_064862.1, forward strand.
CTCCCGGGGTCGCAGGGAAGGGATTCGGCCTGGCAGCCCTGGGGGAACGGGCCTTACAAGGCCGTTTCCGCGCCTCCCGGGCTCGCAGGGAAGGGGCTCGGCCTGGCAGCCGCGGGGGACCGGGCCTTACCTGGCCGATCCCGCGCCTCCCGGGTTCGCAGGGGAAGGGGCTCGGCCTGGCAGCCGCAGGGGACCGGGCCTTACCTGGCTGATTCCGCGCCGCCCGGGTTCGCAGGGGAAGGGGCTCGGCCTGGCAGCCGCGGGGGACCGGGCCTTACGTGGCCGATTCCGCACCTCCCGGGTTCGCAGCGCAAAAAGACTTTTAAAGGGTCTGCGCAAAACCTGTTACTTTAAGTTAGTCTATAAAAAATTCCTTTGCACTTGGGTAGGTTAGTTTTCCTTTCTCCTATTCTTTAATAAAAATGTATACCTTCTTTAAAATAAATTATTTATAGAGTTAGTTGATGTTGTTTATTTCTTCAGCGTTATTGTTTTTGCTCAATAACTCAGTGAACTTCTTTTATCTTCCCATCAATGTTGCCCTAACAACCTGGAGAGAAGAACATTCATTGTTAGGAAAATCTTATATAGACATTGTGGGAAGCCAATTTGTAAGGGCAGTCAGCAAGGGGAAACCCATTAAAGGAGATCTTATTAATGTCTCTAAGGCCATGTAACTGTCACCATTAGTGGAAATAGGAGGCAATGCCAAATATCAACACCTCATAATCACTCCATTTTGCATCCAGAGAGGAGTTGCCAGGATTCAGGGATTTCCTCCTTTCTTAGGATTATAGTAGGCTCTTATGTCTAGGAAGCATTTTTATAATATCTTTATTTAAGCACCATGATTACAAATATGTTTGTAGTTGGGTTTCAGTTATAATAAAAGAACACACCCCTTCACCAGTACAACATTCCCATCACCAATGTGCTCAATCTCCATCCTCCCCCATCCCCTGCTTGTCTCAAAAACAGGCATTCTATTTCTAACAATCACTACCATTGTCATGATAGTTGTTAGTGTAATTATTTCTCAAACTGCACTCACCAGTCTTTGTGGTAAGTTTCATTTGTGAGCCAGTTCTTCCAGCCTTTATCTATATTGTCTCTGGGTATTATTAAAATAATGTCTTTTATTTTTCTTAAATCCCATAGATGAGTGAGACTATCCTGTATCTCTCTCCCTCTGACTTATTTCACTCATTATAATAGTTTCCATGTCCATTCAGTATAGGAAATTTCATGACTAATTTTTTCTGTTGGCTATATTATATTTCATTGTGTATATGTATGTATGTATGTATATATATATATATATGTATATATATATATCACAGTTTAATTTAGCTACTCATCTGTTGGCAAGTATCATCTGAGTGGTTTCCTGGCTATTGTAAATAGCACTGCAATGAGTACAGGTGTGAAGAAGGCATTTTTATATTTTATTTTTGTGTTCCTAAGGTGTATTCTTAGGAGTGGCATTGCTGGATCATATGGAAGCTCAATTTCCAGTGTTTTGAGGAATCAACTTATTGTTTTCCAAAAAGGCTGGACTAGACTGCATTCCTACCAGCAGTGAGTGAGAGTTTCTTTCTAACCACATCCCCTTCAGCACTGATTGTTCTTGGTTTTTTTTTTGTAATGTGAGTCTCTGTGGCATGAGATGGTACTTTATTCTTGTTTTGATTTGCATTTCAATGAAGATTAGTGATGTGAAGCATTTTTCCATGTGCCTTTTGGCCATTTGCATTTCTTCTTTGAGGAATTGTTCATTTCTTCTCCCAAATTTTATGAGGTTATATGATTTTTTTCTTGTTAAATTCTGTCATTACCTTGTATATCTTAGGTAAAACACTCCATGACACAGACTAAAGGCATCTTCAAGGAGGAAACACCACTCTCCAAACAATTGGAAACAGAGATAAACAAAACAAATAAGACTATATTAAGCAGAGAAACACCTGCACTTCAACAGAACTAGTGTCTACTTACAAAGGCTACCCACATAATGGGAGAAACTATTCATCCAATACCCATCAGATAAGGGTCTAATATCTAAGATATACAAGATATTGACAGGACTTGGTGAACTTCAATACATTTTTCCTCATTAGATTTTTAGTATTTCTGTTGTGCTGAGCATGAGTTTTTGTAGTTAAGTCTCCTGGTAGTCGCTGAGGAATTAGGCTGGGAATTATTCTCTTCTTTTTCTTATCATCTTTATCCAATGACAGAAAGTAGATCTGTGAGCAGGTGAAATTTGCTGAGTAGATGTTTGTTTTAGAAACTATGGTTGGGTCCACGAGTGTGGATACTTCTGGGACCTCACTGGGAAGGGTGGGGATCTGGCTCTTGTTCTGCATAGGGTAGTGATGTCACCCCAAGGATACTCTCACCTAGAAAGGTGGAGCAGCAAGTAGAACTTTGTCAATGATTTTTTAAATTTAAATAACATGCTCATTTAGGAAGATTGGTATACTCATCCTCCTTTGTCACAAATGTAATTGGTAGAATTTGTATTCCTCTGCAGATAAGTTTAGCCTTTCTGTCAAAATACAGATGTATCCTATGAGTTCAAACAGTAAGAGTTTTAATAAATCTACTGATATATTCTCGCTAATGGAAGATACCTTTTAATAAAATCTTTTTTTGTGTGTGTGTTTGTTTTCTTTTCTTTCTTTCTTTCTTTCTTTTTTTGGTCACATCTGCCAGTGCTCATCTGTTCCTCCTGGCTCTACGCTCAGAAATCGCACTTGGCAGGCATGAGGGACCATATTGAATGCCGGAATTCAAACCACCATCCTTCTGCATGCAAGGCAAATGTCCTACCTCTATGCTATCTCTCTGGCCTTTAACAAATCTCTTAACGGAAGCTCTGATAAATATGTACAAATATCATTGAAAAGGGAAACAATATCTGCAGTAGATGACTAAGAAATATATTCTTATAAATATTTATATATATTTAAATGTAAATATTATATTATATTAAGTAA